>NC_045431.1:217536461-217776461 GCF_902635505.1 Sarcophilus harrisii | reverse complement strand
TTAGGGGAGGGGGTGGGGGGGTAAGAGGTGAAAAATTGGAACAAGAGGTTTGGCAATTGTTAATGCTGTAAAGTTACCTATGTATATATCCTGTAAATAAAAGGCTATTAAAAAAAAAAAAAAAAAATGGTTCAAAATGATCTCAAAAGAATTATAAAGTTGTAGATAATTGAAAAAGCATTGGAAAAAATGCATATGGGTGGTTAGGGGTTCTTGTTTGTAAGAAGTAATACAGAATTTTTCACTGAGGCTATACACAATCAGAAAAGGATGTAAGCTCATCATACAGCAAAAGGGGACCATCCAAGTGAACTGGTATTCATGAAATATTAAAAGACAGAAAAAGCCCTTTTTTGAGAAGGGCTCCAGGACAGATTATTTATGAAAGATTTGTGGAAAGAGAAGGACAAAAAACTTGTAAGATGAAAATGAATAGATTTGCACCAATAAAGCTTGTGCCTTCACTGATAAAAATCATAGAGTCACTGACATATTAAAGATATTTGATATAAAGAAAAATAAGAAGGAATAAATAGGCTTGTTGTTTGGAAAACACTGCAATCTCAAATGATGACACAGAGAAGACAAAAGTAATCAAGTCCAATTTTGTTTCCATTCATCAAGAGAACAGGCTTCCTAGAAAATCAGTGTACTTTCTATCTTTGGAAGTATTCAAACAGATAATTGATGTCCATCTGCTTGGTATGATGTACATGGGTTTCTTGTAATGTGTGAAAGACTAGAACAGGTGGTCATTTCCAAAGTTATATATACACAATTATCAAAAAAAAAAAAAAAAAAAAAAAAAAAAGCAGGTCTTAAGTGATAGTGTTGTCAGTAAAAGACAAAGTCAGTATAATTAATGAATTTCCAAATTTTTCTAAATCTTTAGATAGCAGAAGACAAAGTAATAATGTCTAATTCTTTATGATATCAAAATTTTAAAATTCACTTGATCAATTGGCTACTAAATTCAGTTGCATTTCATATCTTAAAATTTTAAATATTATTTACTAAAGTATTAAAGATCTAATAGATTTTTAAACTACCTTAAAGTAAAATATAATATATATTTTTAAAAATTCACTGATTAAAGCCAGGACTTGGTATTTTGGCACAATTGTCTAATCATTTTAAGTTCAAAACTTCAATTTTAGTGAATAAATATTGAACACCTACTACATTCAAGGTAGTATACAGGTTAAAAGATGAATAAGATGTGGTTCCTTTTCTAATGGAACTTGGATAAGTAAACAAATAATATTATATACCTCTTAAGGCAATTCTTCATTTCTGATTTTATTTTATCTTATCAAACCTTTAAGGAAAATTATAGAAGAGTCAACAATAAAAGGATTTAGTTTTTTTAAAAAAGGAAATATTTTTAAAATTCTACATAAGAATTATAAATCATAATTCAATCACATTCTATACGAACCGATTAGAAGCAGTGTTCCAACAGCTAAGCCACCACCTGGAAATAAAACAAAACCAAAAAAGAGAATTAATTTACCTTTTTCATATTACCTTTCATGTGCAAGAAAGATTTTATCAAGGATAGGTGATACAATAAATTTAAAATTGGTTATGAACAACATTTTAATTACCTTTGTGATACTTTTATTCAATGCACTATTATGAAATAATTACATATTATATGTAATTACACACTACACATTACAATTACTTTTCATAATATCCTGCACTATTCTCCTTTCTTCAGCAATGGGGCCATGCTGTGATCAACATAACTGTAGTTAAGCATTCCAATAATGTTATATTTAGCATTAGTTAACAAATTAACTCAGTAGCCAAGACTTAAATGTGCACAGTACTCTAACAGTGACATTAATACATTTAGGAAAGAAAGGATATTAGGATAGAAATTTACTCTGATATGTATCCTCACATGTAACATGCCTCACTGAAAGGAATAATTAAAAATAATTATCTATTTTTTTCTGTTTAGAGACAATTTTAAAGACTAAACATTTTAGTAGATATTAAGGTCTAAATACATTTAACAGTTAATTTTGTTCAAAATGCAATGTCAAAAATCCCAACAATTTTATCAAGAGTTAACAGGAAAGTTTTTTTTTTTTTTTAAACAGAAAGAACAGGGGCAACTAGGTGGTGCAGGACATAAGAATACTGCACTGGAATCAGGAAGATTTGAGTTCAAATCTGACCTCAAACATTTAACTAGCTGTTTGACTCAGGGCAAGTCACTTAACTGAATAAAAGAGTAATAATTACAAGTAATGACAACTATTTATATTAGTGGCCCAAAGCCACATAGGGAATAAACTCCATTCCTGTGACTCTAACTACAATGTTTTCACATAACTTCAAGATTTCTGCCAATATTTTCATCATCAACAGTGTACAAAAACTATGACAACAGTAGTTGACAAAATAGTATCCCAGGAATTATTTTCCTCTCAAAGTTAAAATAATTGCAAGTATTACACAAGTCACCTAAAGGCACTTTTATGAAATTAATATTTTTACTCTGATTCCAATTTTCATTGGAATCCATTCTATCCATTTCTATTGGAATCATCATAGTTTGGTAATATATCAGACTTCAAGAGAGAATATTAATTAGGAATGATGAAATACAAGTTACTACTAGACTTCCAAAAAAGTGGATGCAATATAGGAGAAAGGAGTGAGAAATAGGAGGGGGAAAAATGACTACTGTTCTGAGTTGTTGAAATGTTTCCCTGAGGAATTTTGGATGATAATCATCCATAATTCAAATACATTATTCTAGGAAGAATATTCTTCAGTTTGTGTGTATTTTTATGGTGACTTGGTTTAGTTATTAGGGTGGAAGTATACTTTTTTCTCTTTTATAACTTGCAAACTCCTTCGTAATTACATTTATTTTATTTTTTTTTTCTCTCTTTTTTTTTTATTTAATAGCCTTTTATTTACAGGATATATACATGGGTAACTTTACAGGATTAACAATTGCCAAACCTCTTGTTCCAACTTTTCACCTCTTTACCCCCTCCCCACCCCCCCCCACCCCCAGATGGCAGGACGACCAGTAGATGTTAAATATATTAAAATATAACTTAGATACACAATAAGTATACATGACCAAAACACGTAATTACATTTAAATCACACTCACGCACAAGGAGCATAAATTCTTTTGACTATTGCTTAAACTAAAGAGGAAACTAGATTGTGCAATGGATAGTTTTAGGTCTGGAGTGAGGAAGACTCCTCTTCCTGAGTTTCAAATCTGGCTCAGACACTTCCTAGCATGTATCCTGGACAAGTCATTTCCCCCTGTTTGCCTCAGTTTTTTCCTCTGGAAACTCAGCTTTAGAAAGAAATAGCAAACAAAGCTAGTGTCTTTGCCAAGAAAACATTCATTGGGGTGACAGACAGACATGTTTGTCTGAACAAAAATCTAAAGGATACTAAGAACGCAATAAAAACAACTGAATAAAAAAACTAAAGTATATACTAATCACTGAGGAGGAAGAATTAAAGACAAATATTTTATTTGCTCCAAAGCTTTATTTAATCTAATTTTATATTTTAATGTTTATTAATAAACAAAGTTTCACAGCAAAGAATCTAGTTCAGCACTGTTCTAAACTTACTTTCCAGAGAAAATGCTGGTATGTCGTTGATTAATCAAACTCTTCTGGGATTATATTCCAACCTTCCATGATTAATTCTTTAACTACACGGATCTTTACGTTCCAAGAACTTACTGGAGAATTAAAGGAACTTGAATGTTGGCAGTCAAATCAAAATGTAGTAAAATAAAAAAGCTACTAATTGATAACTATGTTCCTATTTTACGATTAAATGATTTGACAAATAGGGTAGTTCTTGAATTGGTGACTATACTTATATTTCAAATAATCATTTTTAAGTGCTATTAGTTTTATTAGTTGTATCCATTCCAAGGGAGAGCCAACTGGGCAAGTTTTAGGCAATAAGGCTTAATAAAGAAATAGCTGTATAACTAAAACAATAATCCAACCATATCCATAATCACTGTAATGATGATACTAACAAAGGAATACCAAATTAAAGTCTTAAAATTTCACAATAAGGAAATTTGGAACTTTTTAACTTTTCCCTGACTTGTTCTAGTTGGTCCTGGGGTCCAGGAGTAGGAGACAGCCATAAAGAGACAAATTAAGCTTGGACATAGACAAGATATTCTAATGAATGGGCTGCAAGGATTCAGAGGGTTTGCTCTGGAGATCTTCATGTAGATCTGGATGATCAGCAATGTTGGTTGTAAAAGGGAAGAAAGATGTAGGAGAAATAACTTGAGGAGACAGTAGGTTCAATGAAAGATTTCTTAAAGATGGGGCAGATAATAAGCAAATTTGTAAATGACAGTTATGGAGAAAATAAAAACTAGGAGAGGAGAAAAGAGGTAAGTGCCTAGAGGATATGAGGGTAACAGAGTAACAGCACTGAAGGACAGGACTATATTCTTTCAAGATTCAAGCAAATGAGGATAGGATGTTAATGAGATGAAGAGTGGAAATGTAGAGGAAAGATAGCTCCCAGTTCCAACAGCCTTAACTTTTTTCAGCACAACATACTGAAATTTTTGCAAAAAGAAATAAAGGGGCGGTATAGAAGGCTTTAGAAAAGAATTGCTGGTATGGGAAGCATGGCAGGCTCCATCCCAGAAGAGGGAAAAGACTGAAATGTAGCCGATCTAATTGAGCTCAAAAACCAAATTTGAACCTGATTCAGGCAGTCTATTCTGGGGTACTAAGTGATGATAAACCTGAGAGGCAGCATACTCTAAAGTATGATCTAACATATCTAATATTGAATTTTAAATACCCATCAACATTTAACAGTTACATGACCACTGGCAAATCACAACTTCTCAGTCTTCTTTCACCTTTGAAACAAGGATATCTGTAGTAGCTACCTGAAGCACTGTAGAAAATGAAATCATTTTGCAAACCCTGAAGCGTTGTATAAATGTTTATTGTTGCTCACAAGACTTTTCTCCTTATCAAAAATCAGTCATGTTTATATTATAGACTGTCATATAAATTATAACTGAGAACAATGAACTCTTTTAAAATGCAAATGACAATACAAGA
The DNA here is from genome assembly GCF_902635505.1 of Sarcophilus harrisii. Lineage (NCBI taxonomy): Eukaryota > Metazoa > Chordata > Mammalia > Dasyuromorphia > Dasyuridae > Sarcophilus > Sarcophilus harrisii. The sequence goes on along the minus strand of NC_045431.1, from coordinate 217,771,353 downwards.
TCACAGAATTTCAGGCTTGATGGCCCTCAGAGTCCATCTACTGCAACCTCTAACTGTACAGAAATCACCTTCACAATATTGTCAAGCAGGCATCTATCCTTCACTTGATAATATCTCATGAAGGGGACCCATTGCTTAATAAAGCAGTATACTTTTGGATAGTTTCAATAGGAAATTTTTTCTTACATCAAGCTTAAATATACTTTTCTAAGTTTTCAACTACGGCTTCTAATTTTCCCCTGAGAAGAAAAATGAGCCTAATCTCTCTTCAATGTTTCCAGTACCTGAAGATAATTATCACTTTTTCTCTCCCCCCTCCCTCCCCTTTTCTTTTTCAGGCTAAACAGATAAGGTTCCTTTACCTTAGACCAACCATGGAAGATTCAGCTTTTATTATATATAATCAGTTTCACAGAAACTGACATTATCTGCAGATCAACATTATGTTATTCAATTTTTCCAATTAACCAATTCCTCAACATAAAAAATATTTGTCTTAATTTTTTCTTTACAAGCGTTGCTTACCAAAAAGGAAAAAAATAGATATTATGATTCATTACTAGCAACTTTTCAAATTTAGGTGAAACACTGAATCACCTAACATTTTTGCTAAATTCTGAAAACGGCTTAAGATTTATAGTTTTTAGTTTTTCAAACTTCAGAACTATTTTCCCAGTGGTAATCTCTTAGATGTTACAAGGTATATAAAGGGACTGAACTCAACAAGTATGGTCTGTCTTAACATTAATCATTTGCTTCCCTGCTAAGAATGAAAGGGGAAAAAAATGATTTTATTGTTTTTGTTTACTTGGCATTTCTTAAAGAGAAATGACCAATATGCTGAAGATGACAGTTCCTCGTGCTTTTCAACCACTTCATTAATTCTGTATTTATTCATTTTTTTAGTCATTTTTATCTGTCATAAATGAAGCATTCAGCATAACTACTGAGATCATTAGATTTTAAGTTGGAGAGGAAAAAAAGTCCATTACTTATAATTTTAAGTAAATATAAATTTTCTTAAAAAATTAGTTTTAATCATCTTAAAAAAAAAAACCCAAAAAATTCTGGATATTCTAGGATTTTGTTAAATACATTGTTTTCTTAAATTCACATGAAAGTTGGCTAGTGACAAATTACTTGAGAGCATATTAAAAGAAAAAAAAATGACCTAGAGTTCTTACAAAATTCAATGCCCAATTAAAAGAGTAGTAATATGTGATCTCCTTTGCTTGTCTCTGCCTCCTTGAAAGTTCAGACTAGAGAGGCAGTTAGGTGGTGCAGTGGATAGAGTACCAGCCCTGAAGTCAGGAGGACTGGAGTTCAAATATGATGTCAGACACTTAACACTTTCTGGCTGTGTGACCCTGGGCAAGTCATTTAACCCCAATTGCCTCAGCAAAAAAAAAAAAAAAAAGTTTAGATTGCAGCAGCAGTTCTTCACTTGGGGTGCACAAACTTTTTCAAAAATATTTTGATAATGTATTTCAACACATGGTTTCTTTTATAATCCTATACATTTTATAGATTTTAAAAACATTCTGAGAACTATCTGAGAAGATTGCTAACAGGGTCTGTGCCGTAAAAAATTAAGAAACCTTGATCTAGAAGGAAGATGAGATGAAAGAGGATGATTTATACAAGAATGCCCCAACTATTCATAATACATGTTTATAAAATCATTTGGTGTCCTTCTGAAGGAAAATCGGAAATGTATTTTCTAGCTCTTGGTCCCAAGAGGTAGATTCACCTAACTCAACTGGTGTTAATGGGAGATATAAAAATGATAACTTTAAAATAAAAAAATAAATTGTAGTTTATCTTATTCTCTCTCAGCCACAGAGCAATAGGAAAACTTTAACCTCTTCTATCCAATGGCTATTAGCCGAGCAAGTATGCATTATGAACTAGAAAAAGCTGGAAAAGGTGATAGCCCTTCAGAAAGTTATTTGTAGTAATTTCATAGGTTAAAAAACAATGTTCTTTGAATTTGGAATTCATCTGTTGTGTTTAAAAGTAAATAAAATGCCTCTTAGTCCATTTTTTTCCCAAATGCACAGTAAAAGCCCTAAATGTTTCTATACATTAAGAGATTAATATAGAGAACTGCGCATGAAGGAGACTGAACTGGCTTTCTCTCTTTACTTTACTTGTTTCTCCTATATTGCTGTCACAATTCCAACCCACAAGATTCTGTATGGAAGAGTAATCTTCCTGGCCCACTATTTTGCCTTAAAATATTATTGCTCCAGAAACTTAAACAAAAAAAAAAATCAATTGTCATTTGTTGTGTCCCTGAACAAATTGGAAGTCAAAGAAGGATCTGAATCATCACCACCTTTTGGAGACATGAATCAGCACAAGCTAAAAAACCTTGTGAAGGAATTTTTTAAAAAGTAAAAGTCCAACTATATAACTTTATCTTGAAGGGAAGGAAAATATTTCTGAAAACATAATAAACATCAAATATTTCTCCCAATCCCATAAGATTTAGGCATTATTAAATGCTTCTCTTAAAACAGCACTAGAATAGTTTTTATGGAAAGTTGAGAGGAAGGGAATGTGGATATGTGGTTGGAATGGATAAGGTGACAAGCCCTCTAAGAGTACCTGGAAGATCTGGCAAATACCCAGAAGCTACTAATGCAACAAATGTGAATATTTTACATATCATGTAAGACTTGACAGTAAAACCAAACACATTTGGTTCAAATATTTTAAAGAAAGTAAATTTTTAAAATTTACATAGTATTTTGAAGATAATGGAAAATCAGCATATTCAAGTGAATAACATTCAAGGTTGTAGAATACTTTTCAAATATATTTTGCATTTATGCTTAAGTTTACTAAAAATTACGACATCATGAAGTTAGTGTAATCAAATTTCACTGTATTGCATGGAAGTGATATTACAGCATATTTACTTGTTACATGGCAATCAAGAAAGTACTTATACAGCAATCAAAATAATGTCACAGTATATTCCCATCATCCTGACATCATAACATCATGCTTCCATTACATTTTGAGTCACACTTGTAGTCATGTCATGCTAATGTCACAAGCTGAATCATACAACGTGCATTTTAGAGTAATAACACTCAGTAGTCACATTTTTGCAACTTCTTACATTGAAGTATTTAATGCAATAGCATCCAATTTTGTTTTTTATGTAACATTTTAATAGAAAACATGTAAATTACTTGTTTTACAGTGGCCATACAGAGCACAAAAATATCAATCACAAAAATGTCACTTAAGAAATGTAAATAACAACTAGATCACTTATATACAACAATTGTTCTAAATGTAATACTTTTTCTTAACATGACAATTACGTTCCACTTCTGTGGAGACAAATGCACCCATGCAAAATATATTTCAATAAAAGATCTTGTCAGTTGAACAACCTTTACTTGTTTTATTCACTGTAATGAATGTTGATTTTCATATGTTAGGCTTATTGTAGTGTCATGCCCAAATGCTAGTCTAAAATAACCTAGCATATAAAAACTGAAAGTTTTTAATTAGTGTTTGAATTTCTATTTAAGCACATCTGTGACCATTTGTTGTCATATATTCCCCCAGATATCTTGTATTTTATGAAATATCCTTTTAAAGTTTTTAGTTATCTTAATTAAACTAAGGTTCAATATTTAAACCCTGCTTTAAAGTACTCTTTCTAGAAGATAGCAGAAGTAATCAGGGAATAGCCTATGAACAGAATATGAGGAAAATGGTGAATACATAAAATAGCAATATTTTAAGGATTATTATTAAATACAGAATGGCTATTTAAGTGATTTTGAGAAATATCAAATTCTCTCTTCCCAATTAAATTTGCGTAACAAAAATTAAGTTAAAACATAAAACCAATCACATTTAAACTATACTTTTCTGAGGATACATAAATTTCTTATGATTCTATACAATTCTAGAAACTAGATAAAAATCATACCACAGGAGATGAAATGCTTAATTAGAAATTCCTTAAAAGGAAAAACATCATGGATTCAGAAAATTGATGAAGAAAAAACAAAAAGGACACTAATTGTCACATAATTTTTTTTGGGGGGGGGGAAGGAGTACTTATGAATTAATTTCTTCTTTCACATTATAGTTGATGAATTACAATCAGAAAAACATAAATCTGACTTTATTCTTGTACTTTTGTTTGGGCAGTTTCTGGACCACGTGAATGAAGCCACTCACCCATGTTTAACAATTATTAGTCCTATGGAATAGCTTCCAATTTTTAAAGCTCAAATATTGGACAAAATACAAAATGAGGAAAACAAGAGAAAAAAAAGTAGAAGTGTGTATAGTTGGGTTAATTTCCTAAATAAACATTAGGATCTGCTATGGAGATGTATTTGGATCACTTTCTATTCATTTATGATGATTCTCAGGAAACTACTAACAGGATTAAGCCATTGAGTGAAAATACTAGTTGACAGAACAGTAAGCAGGTTTTAAGAGATGCAAATGAAAGAACAGAAGCATGTATAGCTATGTCCTTCCTTACATCTAGTGTGTGATCTCCCTTTCCTCATCACTAATTTAACATCTGAATGGTATCAGTCTTATTTTTTTTTAAGAGAGGAAAAAAAAAAAGGACAGGAATAAGGAATGGCATATATTAGTATTATATGGCACATATTAACCACTAAACTTGTTCAAGATTTCATATTTAAGTTTTGATGAAGTGACATTTCAGTTTGGAATAATCTATATTCAACTTTAACTTAAAAACAGCAGTGTTTTCCTCATCCCATTCTTTCTACTTTCTGCTGCCAGTCTACTAATTGTATGTGTCCCTAAATGTCTTATAAAGACAGGAGAAAAGAATATACTTTTCCTTCAAACTTCCATGCAAACAAGAAAAAAGTAAAAGAGGCAACAATGTTCTCTTTTAAAATTAAAGTGTTTTACAACATGACTCTTCTGTCCCCCAGAACCTACCTAAAGCAGAAAGATTGTTCTTTGAATGGTATGGCTCTAAAGGGCACACCGACATAACACTATGGAAAATGAGAGGGAAACCCTTTTTAATGGTGGGAATACCTGCTCAAAGGATCTGCAATGGGGAAGAAACCAAACCTCCAAATCTGAAGGTTCATTTCCTTAACTGAATTGTTAGAAAAACACACTGAACTGGGGAGGGAGAAATTCATTTCTTTTGCTTTCTGTAAAGTTGGAGGATGGCAATCATTGACCTTCAGGGGTCACCGAATCCAATCCCTTCATTTTTACAAGTATGGAAAGTGGGGTCCAGGCGAGGGAAGTGACTTGGCCCGAGTCACACCAACAGGCTCTAGATGAGACCTTCGAGCAGGCAATGCATGAAGCCTGTGTTCAGGCTGGCAGGACCGGGCTCCCAGGAATCTCCAATTTAGGTTGGAGAAGAGGAACCAAGATTAGAAAGGGGGGAGAAGAGGCTATTTCAGAAGGGGGTGGGGAGGGTAAAGGGAATAGTTCCGGCTGGAGGGCGGGGTGACTGAAAATAGGAAGAACATCTAGGGTGGGAGAGAAGCCTGGGGGCAAGTGCAAAATATTCCACATTGATGGAGAGTGAGGAGCGTCTCGGTCTGGGCTGGAAAGCTATCTGAAGGTGGGGAAGGGATGGTGCAGCTGGGGAGAAACGTGTAGGGGGAAAGAAGAACTCGGACGGCGAGGGAAGAGCATCAGGGGAGGGAGCACACGTCGGGAGGAAGGACGTTTAGGAGGGAGAGGACCTTCAGACGGGGGAAAGGGAACATGGACGGGAAGCATCAATCACGCGGGAATGAGAGACTCTCCAGCTGGGGGGAAGGGCACTGGGGGGGGGGAAGGGCACTGGGGGGGGAAGGAAAGGACCGCTCAGAGTGGGGGAGGAGGACATCAGCACCTTTCAGGCTGGAGCATCCCCGCGCTCCGCTGGCCCTCACTTTTTTCTTCCCCTAGGCCATCCCCGACCGCGGGCCGCTTTCCCTCCTTCCCCTCCCTCCGCCGGGCGCGGATCTCCGCTTGGAACGACCGACCGACCTAAGAGCTGGTCCAGGGCCGGGAGACCGGCAGACACTAGCAGCTGCCCATTCCGCACCGACGGTCGCGTTCCCGCAATGGAGCGCCACCGAACGCCGCCGCCGCTTCCAGGCGCGGGGCTCTTCCTGCGGAAGCTACATTTGCCGCCGCTGTCCGTCTCGTCCCCTCCCGCCGCCGCTGCCACCGTAGCTGTCGGGTCCCCTGCTCCCCCTTTGCTTGCAGCGTAAAAGCCGGTTGTCAAGGCCGCCATCTTGTTTCTCTCCCGTGTTGACCCAAGCGGAACTCTGGGAGCCTAGCCGTGACCCTCCTCCGCCTCGCTCCGCCCAACGCAACACATCCAGCCAATGGAATGAGGGTTTTCTACCTCCGAACACCAATCAGAAAGCGTGTTGCTGAGATGTGGGATTGGCTCGTGGACTTGTGGACGCCTGCGGGGCCCAGGTGAGAGAGAGCTAGGGCTAGAGAGCCGAGAGTCGGGTGAGGGGAATTTGGGGAACCTGGAGGGCGAGCGAGCGAGCGAGAGGGGGAAGCTGCCGTCTAGGCCTGTTAAGGGCCGAAGTAAAGAAGGCGTGGAGGGAGGGTTGCCCTCGCTCCGCATAGACATTTGCACAGTCTTCCGTGACCCCGGCGCGGGGAGGGGGGGGGGGGGCCGCCGCTTCTGGGCCCTCTCTCGTCACCTTTAGGCGGGTCTTGGACGCCCGAGGACACTTGGGTGGAAACTTGGGTCGGGCTTCCGATGGAAAATCTCCTCTTTTCCGCGTGGCTGACCCGGGACCTTGGAAGGAAAAAAACCTTGAACTTGGGGCGGGTGGAGAATGTGACTTCTTGGAGGTGGGGGAAGGGCGGGACTTGGGAGTTATCCCGGTGTGGAAACTCCCTCCACTCTTGCCGATCCTCGCCTTAACATTTGTTGTCTGTAACTTAGAGAGAATGAGGGGCATAAACTTAGTGACTTCCTGCCGGCGGACCGCGGTCGGGGGAGAGGGAGAGAAAGAGCCGCATGGGGTCCTCCGGACTCCCTAGCCCTGCTGGCCTCTCCTAAGACCAAGGAAACCGCCTGACCCAGCCCTCTTCTTAGCAGGAGCCGCCCGTAGTTAATTTTAATTAGTGTTTCTGAAACACTTGGAGATCCTCCGGTGAGGAGGTGTGTGAATGATAAGTGTTATCCTGACGGAGCCTCGTTCACACATTTAATTATCTTTTGCTGTTAACGCAGCTGCAAACAACCAAAATAACTTTTTTGGTGTCTTTCCCCCAAAATTGATATAAAAGAATTAGAGGTTTGTGTATTTTCCTTCGTGCTTATCTGTGAACTTTGAACTGTTAGCTGCCTCATTAGAATAGAGAATTTGTAATGTGTGAAAAATTCCGTATATAATTTGTGCCTGTGTGGTTCCCTTTTTTTTTTTTCCTTTGCCCCTCCAAAATGAGCTTTAAAAAAAAAAAAAAAACTGTAAGATTAGTCAGGAATCTCAAATTATTTCTTCCCGATTTTAGAATGTAGTATTTTAATCACATATTTGATATTTCAGAGTTTTGGATTTAAAGTGTGTTGGAAATGAAATTTTAATTTGTGTTAAATTGTAAATTTTTCTCTTTCATAGATAAATTTTCTTTCTTTCTTTTTTTTTTTTTTTTTTTTTTTTTTTTTTTTTTTTTTTTTTTTTTTTTTTTTTTTGAAGCGTTTTCATCAATACTTCTGTTGTTCTGTTGGGGATGTTACAGGATATTTCACCAACACCAAATATCTCTTTTAAGTTCCTGAAGCACTCTGTTATTTGAGAGGATGTACAAATGATGTCAAAAAACTATTCACCCTCCAGACTTGGGAAAGATAGTATTGCCCACATGATAAATATGGCATTAGAGAGCAATACAGGTGAATTTATGCTTAATACAAAACAAAACATACTGAACTAAAATTTGTGGTACAAACTTAATGTAACATTTAGATAAACCTCAAAGGGCATTAATTCAGAGTATATAAACTAGTGATCAATAGTGTTTTAATAACCTTAAAATGTTTGCCCCGAAATAATTTTGGATATTACTCTTAACATGCTTTTATTTAAAAAACTTGAGGAGGTCTTCCTGTCTTGAGTCTTAGCTTCCTTTGGGTTTTGGTTATTTAAATTTTTTATGATTACTATAACTGATGGGATCCCCCGAACTTTCAGTTTAGGTGGAGAAACAAAAGATATATTTATTTGTATTGAAGCATTATTGAAATCTTAGGGCTAGGGTCTAGACTTACGATTTCATTGTTATCAGGAACTCTTCTCCGACTTCTACCAGGACAGAACCACCCATCTCTGCCTAGAGCACTGAGAAATAAAGTTACATACTCCCTCACACATCCTGTATGTAAGGTGCCAGAGGAGGGCCTTGAATCCACATCTTCCTTCCTTTGAGGTTAACTATCCATTATGTCTGGGTATCATAGGAATATATAAAGTTGATCTTTCATGATTTGTCCGGTTGGTAAAACCTTTTAAAATAAACATGATTAAAAAGTAATTTGAGAAAGGAGGTTAGTAAGTGAATCCTGAAAATTTTTACAAAGGAGATAGCATCTGAACTTAATCTTGAAGTAAGATGAATTGATTCTTAAAAGTTCAAGATGAAGTATCACACTGAAACATTGTGCTAAGTTTCTTGAACTATGCAATTAAAATTAAAATGTTAAGTGAACATGCAATTTCCTGCATATCTGTAGTTTTAATATTTTTCACTATGTTGTCAGAATTGTAAAAACAACAAAATGTGTCAAGCCAAAGAATTCGTATTTTATTCAGAATAAATAATGGGAAAACCTCTGGAGATTTTTGAGCTGGTGAGTGATATGGTCATACTTATATTTTAGTAAGATTATTTTGGCAGCTCTGTGACAGATGAATTGCTAGGGGAGCAGAGAGCTGTTAGGAAGCTAATGAAGATAAAGTTCAGGATTTGCTTGTAAAGTTCAAGTCTAATAATGAACAAAACCCATTTGTAAAGTTCCATCCAGTATTTTGAAATGATATTTAGTATTCTTTGATTTCAAATATGCTTTGGTATTTTGGGTTTGTGATTTTATATGGCACAATATCAGTTATTGCAGATTACAATTCATATATAGTTTCTTCTGTCTGATTATTCATGTCATTTACATAGGATCTGTCCAATGCACCGATGGCCTTTCTCTGCAACTTTTAATATTATGGATTGAAAAATAAGTTTTCAGTGGATTTATGCTATGCATTATACTAAGACCTGGGGATACAAAATGAGGTAAAAGATAGTCCATGCCCTCAAAGAGCTCACAATCTAATGGGAAAGACAAGAAGCAAACAAATATATAGTCTTATTTATATTATTTCTTTATAGATGTTGCCTTAAATGAAAAAACTATTTTTCTTTATTCTTTCTATAAGCCTGTTTTACTGATTTCTTTGGTTACCACAGATAGAATTCCTCTAGGTTTTGTTTAAATGTTGCTGACCTCTTTGCTTTCCCATGACTGATAACTTTGAAACCTCTTCCAATGGAGGTTACTCTTCCTTCTTGTCCTTCAGTGTTTCAGGGATGATTCACCAGTCAGTATAAGTAAACATTGTCTACTAGGTGCTGGGCACTGCAGAGGATGGGAAAAAATGCAAGTCTTTTCAAGAATTCACAATCAAATGGGAGAGATTTTGCATACCACTTTCTATATATGAAGATATACAAGAATTGTGAAAGTAAAATCAACAGGATTTAGCAACAGATTGGATGTGAGAATGAGACAGGAGCAATGATGGCTATGGCCTCAAAGAATGGTGGAATCCACTGAAAATGAAGTTAGGAGAAGGGTAGTGAGGAAGATCATAAGTTGTGTTTTGGACATGTTGAGTATAAGATGTCAGTGGGATTCCAGTTAGAACTGTCAAATAGATCATTGGATATATAGAAAGGTCCCGAGAGAGTAAAACTGCATACATTTGAGACACGGAGAAGATAATTTAATCTGTTAAAGCTAATGAGATCACCTTGTAGGAGTAGAGAAGAGAAGGGCTCAAGACAGAGCCTTGGAGGATCTCTCATCAATGGCCATAATCTGTTCTTCACAGTTGTGACCTGGGTGAAATTCAGAAAAGGAGTGGTTAGAGTTGGATAAAAGAGTGTTATCAAAAAACCTAGAGAGTAGTGTTCTCAGCCTTGGTACTCCCGTCTCCTCTACTTCTGATTGGAGGTTGGAGCCATGAACTCCCAAACCTCTATTTAACAAGAACACAACCTAGAACATTTCATTTCAAACCCTGGCTTCACAATTTTGACACTTTTCTCTCTGTTCTTCACTTTTGCCCTCTCTCCCAGCTTTTGGCTTCCATGTGTCTTACACCATTATATGGTAAGCTCCTTGGGGGACAAGGACTGTCTGTATTTTGTATTTGCATCCGTGGTATTCAGCATGTTACCTGACTCATGGTTGGTGCATTTGTTTATTGAGGGAATAAAAGAGAGGAAATATAAAAATATAAAAGAAGAGGGAAGAGAGAGCAGTTAATGGTGTCAAAGCCTGCAGAAAGGTCTGTAAAAATGAGGATTGAGAAAAGGCTGCTAGATTTGTCAGTTTATAAATGATAACTTTGGAGAGAGCAATTTTATTTGAATAATGTTTGAAAGTCAGATTGTAGAAATAAGAATAAGAGGGAAAGTCATTGGAGGCAATTTTTTTGATGGCCCCTTCAAGAAATTGGCTGCAGAAGAGAGTAAACAATACTTTGTCCTTCATTCTTAAAGAGGATGCTGACATCAGGGAGGTGATGCCATGACATGCAAGGAATTGGGTTTAAATGAGGGAGGCTGGGCAAGGTCACCTGCCTCACTTTCTTCAGAGCCACTTAGGTCTAATGGCAAGATCTACGCGACTGGAGATGGTCCTGGACGAAATCCAGAGTGAGGATAAGTGGGTCAGATAAGGTTTTTTTGGAGGCTGAAAAAATGGATGCATTTGCAAGTAACTAAAAGCTCTCTACAAATAACTAAATACAAGCTATATGCACTGTACATTAAAAGTATTAGTCAAAAAGTAGTATTACAAGTTCATGAGATGTGCTTTGCAAATGGATTTATTAGAAGAGAAATGAATCTGAATGCTACTGCAGAGAATTCACAATCCAAATTAAAGCTTGCCTTTTTATGAGATTACAGCAAAGGAAGCAGGAAGAAACAAATCTAAATGGGAGTGGCCAAGGAAGAATAAAGGAGAGCTAGGTATGGGAAAAAGATGGAACCTCTACTTAGGGAAAGAGTTAGGCAACGGCAAAAGCAGCATTCTTTTCCCTGGCAAAAGCAGCATTCTTTTCCCTTGCAAACTGCTAGGTTACTTATCCACAAGGTTCTCAACTGCTAAGTAATTTATCAGCCTGGTGCAGACTGACTGGTGTCTTGACTTCTAAGGACAAGCAGGAAGTTCAGCTTGATTTCAAACCTACACTTAGGAAAGGAGGGACTTGCTATTCCTCATGTTGGGTCATAGAATATATCAGAAAAGGAAAGTGTAAGATTAGAAAGGTAAGAGGGGCCAGATTGTGAAGGACTTTAAATACCAGTCAGAAGACTATATTTGGTCTGGAGGTGATAAAGAGCCACTGTATTGAATGAGGGATCATACAATTGGTCTTGTGCTTTAATAAAATTGACTTTGGCAATTTAATGGAAGGTAGGTTGGAGTGGGGAGACTTGTGGCATATTATCAAGTAAGAATTGGCTACCAAAAAATGTTTAAAAGATAGCAAAGACATATATTACCAAAAAAGATGATGTAAAGGTTGAAGGATAAGAGAGCTGGCATTTATTTCCATAACTACTTATGTAATGATATCTAGTCATCCTTTTTTGAACCTCAAATTTGAATTAATTTTACTGTTATTTACCCATCTATTCTGCTTAAATGCCTATGAAGGAATTCATTCAACAGTGCCAATCAGGTCCATTTCAGATTTGTTATAATCTTGAGTGTACCATGCCAATATTTTTACTTTTTCTTGATTGAATCTTTATACCTCTTTCCTCAGTTTTTGATCCATAAATTTTCTCCTTTGCCACTCCTCTCTCAATAGAGGCCTCAATTTATACTTTACTGAAAAAATTCAACCCTTTCATTGAAAGGCTTCTCTTTTCTTCAATTCTTTATTTCAAATTATCTTAATATTATAGGTGAATGATTAATGCATCACCAGGACATACTTAAATCTGTGTCATCTTTTCTCACCAATATATTGGTGGGAATATATCTCACATCATATCTTTGGGAAGGAGTGAGCATTTATGTAAAGAAACCTACCAGTAAGGCACATAAATGAGGAAGACTTATGTTCTAGGACAGTTGACAACTTTGAATTGTAGGCCTTAAATGTCTTTCCTTCAATTGTACTACAGGAAGCTGCTTTTCTACTAAAGGGTTCCTTTCTGATCTACACTGCTATCCTGCTGAGCAAATCTACTAGTCTTCTACTCTAGAATTGATGAAGCAGTGAAAGGCCCTTTTAACTCAAAACTCTTAAAAAGGTGCTGAGGAACTGCTAAGTTATTGTAATGATAAACAGTTCCTTAAACTAAAGAACTACAAACAACTTCACTCAACTGGATTTTAATCAGCTCCCAGTTTTTTTGTTAGCAAAATAGAGCTCACAGGAGGATAGTTCTCTGGGCAATACAAACAAGCCCAGCCAGCTCTTCCTTTGGAAAGAATGCTATAATGATCATCTTTGAGAGATTTCATCTCTCCCAAGTTATAGATGATGCTGCAGTACAATAAGTTAAATTTAGTTCTTTTCCAGTGAGGTTCTCTTTTTTCTCTTTTAATTTTTAAAAATTTCTGAATTTAACAAGCACCAAATAAAATTTCTTATAAATTGTAGAGCAAATGAGGAGAATTATACATGAAACTGGGTAACTTATATAAAGTTTGCTTTTCTTTAAAAGATGTATTGTCAAACATGGAACTTTTGAAGCCATTCTACCCTGTAATTCCTTCTGCCCCTTTTTTTTTTTTTTTTTTTTTTTTGAGTGGGGGACCATATCTTTATTTCTGTTTGCTTTTTTACCATCCCATTTCCCCAAATTAAACACACACAAACAAACCCTTAGAACCACTGTGCATAGACATTCAAAACAAATTCACCCACTGGTCATAGTTAAAAGTATATCTCATTCTATACCTTGAGTTTCCTATTTAGTTGGTCATCATGGTTCATCATCTTTATCACATAATTTGTTCTTCCATTCTCCAACTAGTGGGCCCTCCCCCAAGGTTTCTAATTCTTCATCATCACAAAAAGAGCTGCTTTGAGTATTTTTGTTCTTTTTGTAAATGAAGATTCTTTTCTATTGCCTTTGATTTCTTTGATATATAGGCCTAGTGGTGTTAACACTTTAATAAGGTTTAGTTTCCATCTTTGACATAGTTGCAGTTAGAGCTCAATAGTTTGATTATTGAGCCAAAGTGTTTAGTCAATATCTTTCTTTGCATGATTACAGATTGACATCGAGAATGGTTTGAACAGTTCACAGCTTCACCAGCAAGATTTTTCTGCACTCTTCCCATAGCCACATTAATTTGTCATCTTTGCCAATTGGCAGGGTGTAAGGTAAATACTTAGTAATTTTAATTTGCATTTCTAGTTGTGATTTGGAACATAATTTCAAATGCTCATTTATAGTTTGCAGTTCTTATGAAAACCATCCATGTCCTTTACTGCTTAAGTATTGGGGAATGACTCTTGGTAATGTACAAACACACACACACACACACACATATATATATATATATACACATATATACATGTAATTTAATTCACCAAATATCTTGGATATCAGACTTTTTGATTTCCAATCTATAGGTTTGTCAAGACTCATATTTTTAAAATACGCAAAAATTGTTCCTTGGCCATATTTTCCCACATCTTTCGAAGATAATTTTTTAATACACCGTTTGGAGGGGAAAAAAAGGACACAAATCACTCATGTACCTAAACTATTGTAGTGATGATAGAATATCCCTGGGGATTCAATCATAATAATTACTACAATGTAAAGGATAAGTACCTTGACGGTTTGTTGAATTGGCTTAAACTGTTTAAAGAGCTATTAAAGAGTATATTTGCCAACTGAGTGGAAATCTAATCAAAAGGGCTTTAAGCCAGAGAAAATGGGAAGAGAATATAGTATATATTAATTCCTCTGTTAAATACTAAGAGTCATCACAAAGAAGGAAGATGAACAGTTTGGATGTTCAGAAATTCACAGACAAAATTTCAGAAAACAATCAGTAGTAAGCACCTGGTTCCAAATGTCAATACTCAATACTGAAAAGGTTAGGCAATAGGAAAGATGAGTGGGAAGTTCCAATTCATGGAAGCATATTTGACCTTATAGATATCATAGGATCATCTCCATTCTCCATGTTTATGTATTTTATTCAAAAGAAATTAGATTACAAAAGTCCAATTGTTGTGCAACAAAATAACTATGGATTTGTATACATATGCTGTATTTAACATATTCTTTAACATATTTAGCCTGTATTGGTCTACCTGCCATCTGGGAGAGGGGGTTGGGGAAAGGAGGGGAAAAATTGGAACAAAGGGTTTTGCAATTGTCAAGACTTAAAAATTACCCATGCATATATTTTGTAAATAAAAATCTATAATAATAAAAAAAAAAAAAGAAAGAAATTGGATTCCAGCAGTGACCAAACCTGATAAGGCCACAATAGGCATTCTGAAAAACAGCCCAGCCCAGCCCAGATGTAACCTGATAAGATTATTCGATAATCTCCACACCCAACCAAGGATTTTTGTTTTGATAATCTGATCAGACTATTTTGTGATTTCAGTCCCCCAACCCTATCTTGTGATTTTTGTCTTTATAACCCCTGCTGCTTTAGTCTACCCCAAGTTCAGTTTTTTTTTAATAATAGCTTTTTATTTTCAAAATATATACAAAGATAATTTTCAACATTCACCTTTGCAAAACTTAGTTACAGATTTTTCTCACTCCCGTTTCTCAGACAGCAAATAATCCAGTATGTTAAACATGTACAATACAATACATATTTCCACATTGATCATGCTGCACAAGAAAATCAGATCAAAAAGGAAAAAAAATGAGGACAAAATGCAAAACAAAAAAAGTGAAAATGCTATATCGTGGTCCATACTCAGTTCCCAAAGTCCTTTCTCTGAGTGTAGTTGGCTCTCTCCATCACTAGTCTATTGGAATTGGCCTGAATCACTTCGTTGTTGAAAAGAGTCAAATCCATCACAGTTGAGCTGTTGTTTCTGTGTACAATGTTCTCTTGGTTCTACTCGCCTCACTTAGCATCAGTTCTTGGAAGTCTCTCCAGTCTTCAGTCTTTCTGAAATCATCTTGCTGATGGTTTGTTTTAGAACAATAATATTTCGTTACATTCATATACTACAACTTATTCAGCCATTCTCCACCTGATTGGCAGCCACTCAGTTTCCAGTTCCTTGCCACTATAAACCAAGCTCAGTTTTTTATGTGCGTATTTGTTTTCCTTCTTAGGAAAAATAAATCTACTGATTAAAAAAAAAGAGAGAGAAATTGGATAGTTAAAGGCATTTGTGGGCTGGGGCAGCATTGTAGACTGAGGATGTATTCTCATGTGAAGAAATTTAGCAACTGAAATTGAGGAACATTAGGAAAGCATTAGGGAGATCACTGACAACAGAGAAGGCTCTGTTTTGGTTCTGTTTTCTTTGCAAAGTAGAATGACCTTTATCCCAGAAATGATCACAAGAAAGTGATAGCCAAAACAAGCAAAAATGGTATTTTTTAAAAGAACACATAGCTGTCCTTTATGAAGTCATCACCTGTCCTGAGAAACTAACACAATCAGGTATTATAAGGAATGAGAGATGTGATTGCTGGGCCTCTTAAAAATGATACATTTTTATGGAATTGTTTTTATGTTATTTAAATTTAGCTCAGCATCCCTTTATTTCCTTCTTCCAGAAAGCCATCCAATAACAATTTTTCTTAACAAAAAAAAAAAAAAAAAAAAAAAGAGTAAAATCAATTAGGCTATAAAAAAAGTTTGAAAATGAATGCAGTGACTTTATCTTTGTACACCTCACCTCTGCAAAGGAATTGAAGGAGGTATCTTTTCAGATCTTTTTGTTGGGGCTATGCAGGATTGTTTTTGTTTTTGTTTTTTGCTATTCTGCAGTATTCAGTTTTGATTGTTTTGTGGGGGTTTTCTTGTTTGTTTTTGCATTTATACTATTTTGTTATTGTGTATATTCTTTTGGTCATGCTTGCTTCTTTCTGAATCTTTTAATGGAATTCATTCCATGTTTCTGTATTCATCATATTTGACATATTTGGCATGTCTTACAGCACAGCAATATTACATCGCTCTCATGTTCTAGTTTGTTGAACCATTCTGCAGTTGATGAGTGCGCACTTTGTTCCCATTTCTTTGATACCACAAAAAGTTTTCCAACAAATATTTTGGTGTTTATTGAAACTTTTTTCTTATAAATGACTTCTTTGGGACATATAATTAGCAGGGGAATGTCTGGCTTTTATTAACTTCTCAAAATGGTTGTATTAATTCACAGCTCTATCTGTAATGTACTGCTGTGCATCTTTCTACAACTTCTTCAAAATTAACTTTCCATGTTTTGTTATTTTTGTTGATTTGATGGATGCAAGTTGAAACCTCAGGGTTATTTTAGTTTGTTTTTCTCCACTTAGTGATTTGGAACATTTGATATGGTAAGATTTTTCAGCTCTGTTCAGAAGTACTTGTTCATATCTACCTGTCTGTAATATGTTGGTGAATGCCTATAATTTATTTGTATTTTTTAGCCCCACATATTTTATACATTTTGTAGTTATTTGAAATGGAATTTCCCTTTCTGTTGTTGCTCCTTGGACTTTATTACATAGAAATACAATTGATTTTTAAGGGTGCATATTGTAGCCTGTAACTTTGCTGAAACTGTTTTCTCACTATTTTCCTAGGATTTTCCAAATATAACATCATATTATTAGCATAGTTAGTTTTTTTAATCCTTTTAATCTATGTTTGTAATTCTGATTTCTTTTTTTCTTCTTATTATTGCTAGCATTTCCAGAATGATATCAAATGATAGCGGGAAAATGAGTATCTTTCCTTTATTCCTAAATGTTTTAGAAATGGTTCTAGTATAAGCTCCATTGCATATGATGCTTTATTTTGATTTTAAGATAGATAATTTTTGTGATATTAAAAAAAAAAGATTCCTCTATGCTATCCTTTGTAGCCTTTTTTTTTTTTTTTTAAGCATAAATGAGCATTGTACTTTGTCAAAGTTTTTTCCTACGTCTGCTGAGACAATCTTTATGTATTTGGATGTTTCTGGTTTTAATATGATTGATTATATTGTTTGCTTTCTTAATGTCAAACTATCCTTGCATACCTGGTATAAATCCAATATAAATCCATAATGAATATTTTCTTGAATAAATTGCTATAATCTGACAGGATTTTGTTTAAAATTTTAAAAATTATATTTATTAATAATATCAGTGTGATTTTCCTTCCTTGTTTCATTCTTTACTGGTTGAGAGGTGTGTGTGTGTGTGTGTGTGTGTGTGTGTGTATCATATATACACATATATATCATTTTTTTCTTATAAAAGGATTCTAGTAAGGTGCTTTCTGAGTTTCTGAGAATAATTTATGAAGTATTAATAGTTCTTTAAAAGTTTGAAAGAATTTTGTCATGAATGCATCAGGGCAAGGAGATTTTTCCTTTTGTATTTTCTGCATACCTACTTCTTTTTCCTTTTTGGAGCCTCGGTTAAGAAATCCATTTGATCTTTTGTCACTTTGGATTTTTATATTTTTTTGAAGATATCCCTCTATTTCTTTTGTATTTTTAATTTTATTAGCATTTAACTACATAGTATATTCTGGTTTAAAAAAATGCTTAGTTTTGCTGCGGTTTTACCTTCTTTATTTCCTATTTTATTAATTTGATTTCTGCCCTCTTTTCAATTAGAATGACTTTTCAAAGAATCATCTTATATTTTTAGTTTCCATGACTTTTAAAATTTAAATTTTATTATCTTCTTTTGTGCTTATTTTAGTTTTTATTGTTTGTTTTTCTAATTTTTAAAAAATATTTTTGGTTTTATTAATCTCCTCATGTTTTGTTAATGTATGTTTTATAGGGATATGATTTTTCCTGAGGACTGCTTCCCAGAAATTTTGGTATGTTATATTCATCATTATTATTTTCCTTTATGTAACTTCTATGATTTAATCTGTTCTTTATTTAGAACTTAATTGTAATTCTCCATTTGAGTCTGTGTCTTTTGTTTGTAGTCCGTGGAAGCAATTACTGTTTTTATTGCATTTTTATTTGTAAAGATGTATTAACTATTTATTTCTTTTAACTTTTGTTTGCAGTGTCTTTATATTTCAAATACCTGTCACTTTTTATAAAAGCTTCAAGTGGTCCTTGGAAGTAGAAATATTCTTTTGCAGTCCCATTTAGAAGCTATCTTAAAGCTTTAAGCACTAATTTAAATGAGAGGAAAAAAAAGAGAAAATAATTAGATAAAATTGAGAAAGAAAAAGGAACTAATAAATAAAATTCAAAACCAGGAGGAAAAGAAAGAAATCTAATGGGGTGGAAGCATGAGGGAAAAGAGAACTAGTGGGAATAAGTGTAAGTCTGGGCTAACTCCCTGAAGGCCTCAGGAACAGCCAGAGTCAGGATAAGTAAAAGTCCTTGGTCTTTAGGGGGAGAAGTGAAAGAGACAGACAAACTGCCACCAGCTCGCCACCAACCTGTCTTCTCCTGGTCCTGCCACAAAGTGAAGTTCTCTGGCCTCTCTCACCCCATCCCCTAATCCTTACCTACAATTCTCTTAAACCCAAACTCTGAGCTAGCATTAACTGTGAGAAGAGCAATTCCAAACATATGCCAAGAGTCATTGTCCAATAGGTAATTAGTTTTAAGTGCTGTGTTATCTGATTCATATGCACCTATTCAAAATTTCAGCCCTTTACATTTCCTGCTTTCTTTGTTTTAGAACACAGGTGGTCACATCATCCCTGACTTCTCAGGGAGATGAGAAACCCAAAAAGGAGGTGATAACCCCCACGCACACACACTTCTCAGGAAAGTAGGTGAAAGCACTAAAAAAGAGAAGATCATACCTTCCCTACCTTCTCAGGAAAGGAGGTAAAAACACCGAAAAAGAGGTGGTCACCCCCCTTCCCCTGACTTCTCAGTAAGGGAGGTGAAAGCACTAAAAAGGAAATGATCATGACCTCCCTGACTTCTCAGGAAGAGAGATGAAAAACACCAAAGGGAAGTGGGAAGTCAAGCCAGATATTGTTAGCAGGTTTCTGGACTGAAGGGTCTTACTAGAAACAGGTATGCAGAAACCCATCAGCATGGGAGGTATTACACAAGCACATCGCAATAAAGCAGTCTTTGCAGGTTCAATGTGGTGTAACAAACATGAATTGGATATGCAAGTAGTGATATAACAAACAATATGAATCAACATGGTATTGTAAGAGATTTCTGGAGGTCCTAGAAGGAGAGTATGTAAATAACAATCACACATACGCCTCCTTCAAATAAGGATACTTTTGTTCATTTCTATATTTTTTTGTTTATCTCTTTGTTAAACTTACTTTAAACTGAAAGAATATTGAAATTTTCTATCACTACTGAGTCTATTCTTGTAACTCTGTTCATAAATTTAGAAACTAAAGCATCTCAAGGATATTGGTGTAATATTGATAGTGTTTTTTTCGCTTTTTCTTTCAGCTTAATGTAGTTTATCAACCTTTTTTTTTTTTTTTTTTTTTTTTTTTTTTTTTTTTTTTTTTTTTTTTTTTTTTGGTTTTGAATGTTTGTTTTTGCTGTGCCTGATAGCATGATTTCAAATTCTTGAGTTTTTTTGCATTCAATTGATACTAGTAAATTTATTTTTCTAGCCACATTTTTATTCTGTGTATGTATTCAAACGTATTTCTTGTAAGCAACAGATTGTAGGCTTTTGTTTTCTTATCCCAGTCTGAAACTCTTCTTCATTTTATTAGATTGTTTAATCCATTCACAGTTAAAATTATGAAACTTAGATATATACTTTCCCTTATTTGTTTCTGACAGTTTTTTTTCCAAATTATGATTTTTTTCTTCCCTTTTGCAGCAAATACAACACTATCTTTCTTAGCTTAATTTTTTTAAAGACCCTGTCAATATCCGTTCTTTACCCTCATCTACCTCCACTACAGATACCATCCCTACTCATTTTTAGAATTTTGCTTATTTCCTTATTTTGCTTGCTTTTATCAAATTTATTTAGCTCTTCCCGTCTTTTTTATAGTTCTCATTTAATAGTAAAGTAGAATCCCGGTTTCTTCCCTTCAATTTATTTTTAGGTTTTTTATTTTTTTAAATATTTTATTTCCTTTGCCTTTATTTAGAAAAGATTCTTTTTTATATATTCTGCGTTATTTATTTTTCCATTCTGTCTGTCATAGATTTTTATTCTTTGATTCATGGTCCTGTGTTTATTTAGACCTTTTAAAGTCTATTTCATTGTAGAATTGTAGAATGAAATTTTTTTTAGGTATCTCATGTTCTACCATTTTAGCAGCTTTTGCTATTGTTTTGGAGATCTGGCCCTATATCCCTCTTTTTTCTGTTTTGTCTCACTTTTAGAAATACTGATTCCCGCAGGTAACAGAATATTGCCCCATCCCTTATTGTGTAGTTTGTACATAATTGGCCTTTTGCCTTGGTCATTTCCCTAAATCCATCCCTGTCATTCTTCGGACGTCATTTGCCCCAAGGAGGGCTTGATTTCCTTTCTCCTAAAGCAGGATATATGGTCTTTTTCAACATGTACTAATTTTAAGTATCTCTACTCCTTTTATAGAATATCTTCACCAACAGTATCATATAAGTGGTATCCCTTTCCACTTTTAAAACTAGGTTTGACTTTTTCTTTCTCCTGTTTGGAATTTCTCTCTCTGCCTTGTCAATCATTCTCCTGAGGGGTATCTTCATCATGAGAGATGCCAGGAGTTATTTTTCTTCCTTGTTAGTCTCTGATTCACATTACTTTTAGTGCCTTCCCATTTAGTCCCACAAAATCCTTTTGTTAACTTGTAGACTGAATATTGCAAGGATTACAGGTCTGATTATCTTTCTAAGAATGTTTGGAAAGACTTATTTTTGTGCATGCATTTTTTTGTTGATAAACTCAAGATTTTCAGACCAAACTGTTTGGGCTTCATCTTGAGATCCATTGATTTTCAGAAACCAATCAACGAAATGGATGTTAAACCTGGACTTTTTTCCCCTGGTTTTCAAAGTATAAATGTTCATGCTGAAATGACTAATAATTTGCTCTCAATTTTTCTCCCTTTTCCTACTTCCCTTCTCCCCAAAAGAGTAAGCAATCTGATATAGGTTAAACATGTGTAATTCTTCTGTTCTTGTTTACATCTATCTCCAGCCTCAGTTTCTGGATTAGGACTTGAAAGGCCAGATTTTTGTTCTTTCCATACTTTTCTGTAGAGTAATAAAATCTTTTTGGGTCCTGTCTCCTCTGTATGCTGCTGTTATTGTGGCAGTCCTGGAGGGGATGGCTGGGACCCTGCCCCAACGTCTGCTGGGATGACTTGACTCTTCTTGATATTATTGTGTTGGCCTCTGCACTTCTGTTTCCTTTTATTTACACAGTTTCTAATTGGGAGATTCCATAATTGACAGGATCTACTTAAATGTTGGAGATGCTCCCATATTCAGGACTCTCTGTTCCCCATCTCCCAGCATGCACACAACCCTTGAGCTGGGTGTGTATTCTGTCTGTGGCTCCAATGTGCCTTGCCTCATGCTGTGTCTCTGCCCAGTGACTGTTGGACTTGGTTTTGCCCTTTACTGCTGTTCTGACCAGCATTATCAGGACAAGATCCCACTGGCTTCAGCCATCCCATCACCTAAAGTTTGAACTGGTTTTCCCCTTTCCTAGTGTATCCATCTTCAGAAGCTGACATATGGAAAGCCCTTTGAAGTCAGACTGGGTACAGGCCCTCCTGGAAAATCCCCACTCAGATTGTTTAAAGGAGTGGGGCCATTCAGGGCAGTTTGTTCCAGTTTCCATATATCTATCTTGTCATGACTTTTTGGTGAGCATACTCTGGCTTCCAATCATTTTCTTGGGTGTTTTAAAATGTGTACCTAAAATATTTACATTTTTAAAATGTTCCTTTAAAACATAGCATTTTATAATTTTTACTTTAAATTTTTTTTTTCCTGGTACATGAGAGGTTTCAAAATGTTTTATAGTGCATCATGCTTATTACTTCCAATTTCACAATATAAAACTAAAAAAGTAAATTATGTATTTGTCAGTTTTTTATCGAAGCAATCTAAACTACTTCATCTGAAAATAAGTTAATTACTGCCATATTAGGGTATTACTGCTGATCTTCTGCTTCAGTGAGTCTTGGAATATCAAAAAGAACACACAATCCAGAATCTCATTCTAATGTATATTTTTCTAATCATTTCTGAACTGGCTAAGACTGGTGACCAAATCTTGTGCTTATGATTTAGAGCTTGATTTCCTACTTAGTACTATGTATTTGTAAAGCAAACTTTTTCAAAATGTTTTCTAGGCGCCTTACATTGTGTAAACCTCACTTCAGAAATTGAAGGAGCTCTTGATTTCATCAGTTTAGCTATTTGTCTCACTGACTGTGACCCCTTTATCGTTCATAGACAAAAAGGTAGGTACATGGGGTATACGTGATGAAAAAGAGAAATAGATTTGGAATTGGAAAAGATCTGGGTTTGAATTTCATCTCTGATATTAAACTGTGAATCTGGGATAATCACATAACTTTTGTTATTAATGTCATCTCTAAAATGAAGATAATATGATCTTAAAAGATCAGACAATTTAATTATGTGAAGAATTTATAAACATGAAGCTCTTTGGTGGCTCTGTGGTTTTATTGATGTGGATACTGCTCCTCAGCAATGTAGTTTTAGATTTCTTCCATATCCTCTGAACCTGTGAGCCTTTCATCTAGGTTCTCCCATAAATTTTCTACAGGAAGTCTGCCCACAGTGCTGAGGAACTTTAATAATGGATACCAATAATGAAACATTAAACAATTGCCACATCTTAGTTCTTATTGATTGGTAATGTATTACAATCTTCCCATATTTACTATATGTTTCTCTATTGTTTTCTGGAAATCCTAATTCTTTGGAGATTTTGGTTAATATGTAACTTGCACTGATATATCATAGCCAAAACAAAACTGGCATTAAAACCAGGAACTTCTGAGAAACTTGTGCTATTAGGAGTACAGTGTGATTCTCTAAAAAGTAATCAGCTTGCGCTCTATTTCTGCCTCCAGTTCAGTATCAGTGCAAAGACTATTATGTCCATCTAAACATTATTTACTGAAGAATTGACTCTAAGGTTTGTTTGCTTAAGTGTATGAGTATCATAGAGTGTGTATAAGTCGTAGTTGGTCATCAAACAATATTGCTATTACCAGGTACGATGTGCTCTTGGTTCTGTTCACTTCATTTTGTATCAATCCAGATTTTACTGAATTCCTCTGCTCATTATTTGTTATAGTAGAAGGGTATTCTATAACATTCATATACCATAACTTACTGTCATTCCCTAATTACTGTCTATCCCCTCAATTTCCAATTCTTTGTCTTGTGTACACAAAAAGAGCAGTAATAAGCATTACTGTTCAAAGAAATCCTTTTCCTTTTTAAATCTCTTTGGGATCAAAAGTTAAGTTTGATTGCCCTTTGGCATAATTCTAAATTTTTCTCTAGAATGGTTGGATAAGTTCACAGCTTCATCAGTGGTACATTAGTGTCCCAATTTTCCCACATTCCCTTCAACATTGATGGTTTTCCTTTTCTTTAATATTAGCCAATCTGATATGTGTGAAGTGCTACCTCAATTGTTTTAATTTGTATTTCTCCAGTTATTAGTTCTCTAGATCATTTTTTTCATATGACTATAGATAGCTTTGATTTCTTCACCTGACTATTTATATATATCCCCCTCCTGCTACATATATTGCATGACTATGAGCTATGACCTTTGTCCTACTTGAAGCTCTTTTTACACATCTACTTCTGTCCAGTGTTACCAATTCCAACTGGTTCAGGAGTTCCCTTGCTCCCCTACTCTAGAATACTTCTGGTTCTAGACATCAGTTTTCCTCTGCTATAAGAACATAAGTGTTTGTTGTTTCTCACAATTTGATTCAGTTCTCTATGTATTTGAGAAATGAGAGACAGTTGCTATAAAAATTTTCCCTCCAGCTTTGTTTTCTTTCTAATCTTATTTACTTGGTTTTGTTTATGAAGAAATTTTTTATTTAAACATAATCAAAATTATGTTTTCTTTTATTTATTTATTCATTCATTCATTTATTTATTTATTAATTATTATTATAGTAACTTTTTATTGACAGAATCCATGCCAGGGTAATTTTTTTTACAACATTATCCCTTGCACTCACTTCTGTTCCGATTTTTCCCTCCCACCCTCCACCCCCCTCCCCTAGATGGCAAGCAGTCCTATATATGTTGAATATGTCCTAGTATATCCTAGATACAATATATGTGTGCAGAACCAAACAGTTTTCTTGTTGCACAGGGAGAATTGGATTCAGAAGGTAGAAATAACCCGGGAAGAAAAACAAAAATGCAAACAGTTTACATTCATTTCCCAGTGTTTTTTCTTTGGGTGTAGCTGCTTCTGTCCATCATTGATCAATTGAAACTGAATTAGGTCTCTTTGTCAAAGAAATCCACTTCCATCAGATTACATCTTCATACAGTATCGTTGTTGACATATATAATGATCTCTTGGTTCTGCTCATTTCACTTAGCATCAGTTCATGTAATTCTCTCCAAGCTTCTCTGTATTCATCTTGCTGGCCATTTCTTACAGAACAATAATATTCCATAACATTCATATACCACAATTTACCCAACCATTCTCCAATTGATGGGCATCCACTCAGTTTCCAGCTTCTAGCCACTACAAACAGGGCTGCCACAAACATTTTGACATATACTGGTCCCTTTCCCTTCTTTAGTATCTCCTTGGGGTATAAGCCCAGTAGAAACACTGCTGGATCAAAGGGTATGCACAGTTTGATAATTTTTTGGGCATAATTCCAGATTGCTCTCCAGAATGGTTGGATTCGTTCACAGCTCCACCAACAATGTATCTGTGTCCCAGTTTTCCCGCATCCCCTCCAACAATCATCATTATTTTTTCCTGTCATCTTAGCCAATCTGACAGGTGTGTAGTGGTATCTCAGAGTTGTCTTAATTTGCATTTCTCTGATTAATAATGATTTGGAACATTCTTTCATATGAGTGGTAATGATTTCAATTTCATCATCTGAAAATTGTCTGTTCATATCCTTTGACCATTTATCAATTGGAGAATGGCTTGGTTTCTTATAAATTAAAGTCAGTTCTCTAAAATGAGGCCTTTATCAGAACCTTTAACTGTGAAGATGTTTTCCCAGTTTGTTGCTTCCCTTCTAAAAAATTATGTTTTCTAATTGTGATGCTTTCTGTCTCTTGTTTATTCTTAAATCCTTCTTTTATCCATAGATCTGATAGGTAAACTATTTCATACTTTCCTATACCTTGCTTATGATATCAATTCTTTGTTTACATCATGTATCCTTTTTGACTTTTCTTGGCATGTGGTATAATATCTTGATACATATGAATTTTTGCCATAGTGTTTTCTAGTTTTCCCAGCAGGTTTTGCTGGATGGCGAATTCTTGTCCTAAAAGCTAGGGTCTTTGGGTTTATTAAACACTAAACAACTGATCATTTACTATGTGTGTCTGAGTGGATCCACCACTCATATTTGTTAGCTAGTACCAGATTGTTGTGATGGTTATTCCCTTTATAATATAGTTTGAGATCTGGTATGGCACCTTTCACTTTTTTTCCCCCATTAATTTCCTTGATATTTTTGACTTTTCTGATCTTCCAGAAAAATTTTGCTATTTTTTTCTATCTCTATAAAATAAATTTTTGGTAGTTTGATTGGCATGGTGCTGAATAAGTAAATTAATTCAGATAGAATTGTCATTTTTATCATACTGACCTATCCATGAACAATTAACATTTTTTTCCAATTGCTTAGATCTGTTTGTATGAAAAGTGTTTTGTAATTGTGTTCATATTTGTTCCTGGTTTGTCTTGGAATGTAGACTCCCAAGTATTTTATATTGTTACAGTTTTTAAAAATGGATTTCATTTTCTATTTCTTGTTAGTGGATTTTGTTAATATCATATAAACTGCTGATAATTTATGAGGATTTATTTTTTATCATGTTACTTAGCTAAAGTAAATTTTTTCAACTGTTTTTTAGTTGATGCTCTAGAATTCTCTAAATATTCCATCATGTCATATGCAAAGAGTGATGTTCTTCTTTCCTCATTGTCTATACTAATTTTTTCCACTTCCTTTTTTTATTACTATAGCTAATATTTTTAGGACAATATTGAATAATATTGGTGATAAGAAGATCTTTGTTCCTCCTCTTTCTCATCCCCTGTCTTATTGGGAAGATTTCTAGCTTATCCCCATTACAGGTAATATTTGTTAATAGTGTTAGATGCCACTTACCATTTTAAAGAAAAGCTCCTAGTTTTTTTGTTTTTTTGTTTTTTTTTAAACAGGAATGGTTGTTGTATTTTGTGGAAAGCTTTTTTCTGCTCTTAAGATAATCATATGGTTTCTCTTGGCTTTGTTATTATTATGGTCAAATTATTTTAATTTTCCTAATATTGAACCATACTTGCATTCCAGATATAAATTCCACTAGATCATAATGTAAAATGCCCATTAATACTTTACAAATGATGAACTGGGAGATCTTGTATTTTCTACATCTTTCAATTGAATGTGTAAAATGCTTTAGAATGTGATTCATGAAAGGATGTCTTAGCTTTATTAGCAACAATGCCCTCAATGCAATTTTTTTTTCATAAAATTTTTCATAAAAATGGGAAAGTAGGTACATAAATATTGTTTAATAGTCACTAATAATCAGTAATAAGGTCCCAAAAGTCATGCCATCTGCCAGTTTCTAATCTACAGCCATTTTTACATGTTGCAGACAGGTAATCAGATACTTGATTCTCTTTAAATTGTAATGACTCCATTGAGTCTCTTATTGTATATACACTTGGTCATGTTCAGCTGTTCTTCAAATCTTTGCCTTTTACTTTCTTGTAAATCATTGAGATGTTCAGTTTTAAAATGGGTGACTCCATTTCTCATTGAAAAACTTTTGTTATGAGTGAAAAACTTTGTTATAAAAGTCTTTGCCAATATATATCAATTTTTGATTGTTTATTGATCTATTCCTTTAAGCTAGGTGATATAGTGAATAGAATTCAAGAATAGGTCTTGAAGTTTGAAAGATGCCATGTCTTAAAGTTTGATATTGAAAGAAGAGCAAGGGATAGTCTAGCTACAAAATGGATAATTTTGATTACATTACATTGAAAAGTGTTACACAAAAAAACCCAGTGCAGCCAAGATTAGAAGTAAAGCAGAAAGCCAGGAAACAATTTTTAGTCAATATTTCTGGTAAAAGTTTCATTTCTAAAATACATAGAGAACTGAGTCAAATTAGTAAGAATACAAGTCATTTCCCAATTGAGAGATGGTCAAAGGGTATATAACAGGCAATTTTCAGGTGAAGAAATTAAAACCATCTTGTGAAAAAATGCTCTAAATCACTGTTGATTAGAGAAATGCAAATTAAGATAACTTTGTGGTGCCACTTCACACCTTTCAAATTGACTAAGATGACAGGAAAAGATAATGATGAGTGTTGGAGAGAATGTCAGGAATGGGAAGTAGGGTATTGTTGGTGGAATTCTGAAATGATTCAACCATTCTGGAGAACAATCTGGAACTACTCAAAGGGTTATCAAATTTTGCGTGCCTCATTGATCCAGCAGTGTCTACTAGATCTGTATCCCAAAGAGATCATACAAGAAGGAAAAGGACCATCATGTGCAAAAATGTTTGTAGCAGTCCTTCTTGTAATGGAAACAAACTAGAAATTGAGTGGATGTCCCTCTATTGGGGAGTGGCTGAATAAGTTATAGTATATGAATGTGTTGGAATGTTATTCTGTAAGAATTGATGATCAGGCTGCTTTCAGAAAGATCTGAAAAGACTTACATGAGTTGATGCTAAGTGAAGTGAACAGAACCAAGAGAACATTGTACACAGGAACAACAAGATTATGTGGTGATCAGCTGTGATGTACTTGGCTCTTTTCAGCAATGAGGTAAATCAAGTAATTTCCAATATATTTATGATGGAGAGAGCCATCCTCATCTAGAGAGACAATTTTGGAGACAGAATGTGAATCAAAACATAGTATTTTCACCTTTTATTGTTGTATGTTTGCTTTTTTTTTTCTTTCTCATGGTTTTTTCATGATTTTGATCTGATTTTTCTTGTACAACATGACAAATATGGAAATATGTTTAGAAAAATTACATATGTTTAACTTATATCAGATTGCTTGATGTCTTGGGGAGGGAGAAAGAGAGAAAAATTTATAATACAAGGTTTTGCAAAGGTGAATGTTGAAAACTATCTTTGGATGTATTTGGAAAAATAAAATACTATTAAAAGTTATAAGGAAGCCAAAAAGTGAAATGAATAGCAATAGGTAGGAGGGGAAAATGCTCCAAATCAGTATTGATTAAAGAAATGTGAATTAATATAATTCTGAGGGACTACTTCACACTTACCAGATTGGCTAAGATGACAGGAAAACAAAATGATAAATGTTGGTAGGGATATGAAAAATTGAGGCACTAATGTGGTTAATGGAGTTGTGAACAGATTCACCCATTCTACAGAGCAGTTTGGAACTATGCTCAAGGGATTATAAAACTTTACACATCCTTTCCAGAAATGTCAGTGATCCCAAAGAAATCATGAAAAAAATGAAAGGACTTAACAAATGCACAAAAAAAATGTTTTTAGCAGCACTTTTTGGAAATTGAGTGGATGCCCATCAATTGGGCAATGACTGAACAAGTTCTAGTATATGAGTGTAATGGAATGAACTACTACTACAGACTGATTTAAAAAAAAACCTGGAAAGACTTGCATGAACCTATTCTTAGTGAAGTGAGCATAGTCAGGAAGACATTATCCATTATGCAGTAATCAGCAATGGTAGATTTGGTTCTTCTCATTAGTATAATAATGCAAGACAGCAGACTTTTATTAATAATAATGCCATCCACATCCAGAGAAAGAAGTATGGAGACTGAATGCAGGTCAAAGAATAGTATTTTTGCTGCTGTTTTTTTTTTTTTTTGTTTTGTTTTGTTTTCTTTCGTGTTGTTTTTCCCTTTTGTTCTGATTTTTCTTTCACAGCATAACTAATAAAATGTTAAAAGGATTGTACATGTATAACCTATATCAGATTGCTTGCTGTCTTAGAGTGGAGGCAGAGAAGAAAGAAAGGAAAACAAATTTGGAATTAAAAATCTTACAAAAATGGAAGTTGAAAACTCTCCTTATGTGTAATTGAAAAAAATAAAATAAGTGAAAAATTAAAGATGCCACATCAGATTCTCCCTAATATATTTAATAGCTATCCTGCTCTTGCCTGTTCTCTAAAATGGGGATGAAAAAAAAGTAGCACTTATTACAGACAGATTATAAGATTCAAGTGAAATAGTACATGTATATTGCTTTGCAAAACTTAGTGTTATAATACTGCTATCATATTTCCAAGTTCATCATTAAATTATCTTAGAATGATTTTGTTGAGACTGCACCAAACTTTCTTTATGTTTGCTTTTCCTTCCACCATTTTTCTATGTTTAGCAAAAGTGATATGTGATCTTCTAGTGTACTCCTCCATGGGACTATATACAAACGAGTTTCTATTTTAGGCTACTGTTATCTTTGGCTTCCATGTTCTCAGATTGGTGAGGAATTCAAATGTTTGTAGGGATTTTTGTCTGTGTGTAGCAGTCAATTTATGTCAGTTAAAATTTCTGAAGAAATAGTAATAGTTGATGTCAGTGTCTGTTTTTAGATTGATTTACCATTTTTCAGCACCAGTAGTCTTTTCAAATTGGTCAAATTGGAATTGCCCCCATTTCATTATTTTAAAGAATTTTTTTCAAATTTGATATTGGTTTTTATCTTAAGAGATAACTGAAAGTGATTCTCACCTAGTTACCATTGGTTAAAATATAATAAATTTTGTTTTCCAGTTGTTATTTGGTGCTTATCATATCCAGAGTCTTCCAGTAACTTTAGTATTTGGTTTTCCTTTTTTATTCCTTTAAGCAAGATTTCTTAATATGCTTTTTGCCTTCTTCTTACTGCTGCCTTCCTTTGCATTGATGTCACTGATGTTGATTTTTTATGGTTTTTCTTATTGGGAATTTCAGGACTTTGTCATCCATTGGCTCATTGACTTCAATTATTTTCATATTAATCTTTTTATAAATGATTCTCCATGGATGAACACTGAAGTACATAACCAAATATTCTATGCAATAATTTTTCTAGTTGCTTTTCGATATAGAGTAAAAAAAAATTATTTAACTTTCCAGGGAGAACATATGAACCATCCTTTCGTTTAGATGCAACTTTTTTCTTCTCCCCTCTCTCCCAATTTTGGTAAGAATGTCAAGATAAATTGATTCATTTCTAATGAATCTTCTAGCATAGGGATTCTTAAATTGGAGTCGGAACTTATTTCATTTTCCAAAGTATTTTGGTAACAATATTTCACTATATTTGATTTCTTTATAAAATACTGCCACAGTGATTCAGAACTGAAAAAAGTTTTAAGAATCTCTCTGCTCTAGAGGTATGTCTGCATATATATTAGTTACTTGATAAGGATCTCATATGTAGAACAGCAGTAGCTAAGTTAATGCTTATAGATTGGCTGAAATCTATTTTTTATAATCTCTTATTTTCCTCTGTTCACTTTTCTGTCAGTGTTTTCTGCAAAAGGGTTTGTGTAGGACTGAGGACCATTTGGCATTTTTCTTTGTTTTAGTGGTTTCCATGGCCAAATAATTCATCACCAAGTAGCCATCAAGAGCCTGTTCCTACTTTTCTAGGCTAGTCCTTAGAAAGCAGATGGTGACTGTTGCTGAGCCTATATTTGAAGCCTTTCCAACATGGTGGAACCTGCCAGAATTTATACTATTCTGGCAAGGCCTTCAGGAACCCAGGGTTACCTTCACTTCATAATATGGCATTGAAGTAGAACTCTTTGGTGGGAAAAACTTAAAACATTATGTAAATGTCAGCAGGCTGAATTGTATTTGGAAAAATGCACAGAGCATTTAATGACTCCAAACTTCTCACTGAAATAACATTATTCTTTCAGTGATGATGTATGGCTTTTAGCCATTTAATGCCTGTCTCCAAAGGGTTCAAATTACAGGTCGTTTCAAGGGCAATTGGGAGGTTCCTGAGTAAGTGGATGTGAGTAGACCTCAATACAATTAGAATTTCCCAATTGTTGGTTCATAAGTAAATATTAATGGCTAAATTGTGTTAATCCTTGTGAGTGTAATGAAAGGTAAAAGCAATTCCTGCCCTCAAGAACAATGTATTCTGATTGGGAAGATAACATAGCACTTACAAAATGGAGAGGAGATGGACAATAATCCAAGAGGGGATGATACTAGTAATTAGGGAGACCAGGAAAGGCCTCCTGAAGAAGATGGGACTCAGTCTTTAAGAAAACCAGAAAAAACAAGAGATGGAAGTAAGGAGGGAGAAAATTCCAGGTTAAGGGAGGCAGGGCAAAAGCACAGAAATAGGAGATGGAGTTTCATGTGTGAAGTGCCCTTATAAATAGACCATACAATTGAAGTTTGCGGTGAAGTAGGGAGAATTAAGTAAAAGATTGCAAAGGTAGGAAAGGTCCTGGCTTTGAAGCACTTTAAATTCGGGGGGGTTTATATTTGGTCCCAGTGATAAAATATAGTTACTAGTATTCATTGAACTAATCAGGAAGATTTTAGAAAGAAGATATTTTAATAAGGTTACCCATTATCCAACAGCAAGAGATAGAGAAATCCCATTTAAAATAACTGCAGGTAATGTAAAAAATTTAGAAGTCTGTCTGCCAAGACAAAGCCTGGAACCATAAGAGCACAGTTATAAAACATTTCATAGAAATAAAATTAGATCTAAACAATTAGAAGAATATCAAGTACCAAACTAATATAATAATTAGAAAAAAAAGAATCTAGCCAGGAGAATGGCTAGAAAAAATAATAAAATTCATCTGGAAGAGCAAAAGGTCAAGAATTTTAAGGGAATTAATGGGAAAAAAAAAATATAAAGGCAGGTGGAGTAGCTGTACCAGACCTAAAATTGTATTATAAAGTGGCAGTCATCAAAATCATTTGATACTGGCTATTAAATAGAGTAGAGGGGTCAGTAGAATAGGTTAAGTAAGTAAGCTAATGTTTGATAAACCCAAAGATTTAAGCTTCTGGGATAAGAACTCACTATTTGACAAAAATTACTGGAAAAACTGGGAAATAGTATAGCAGAAATTTGGTATTGACCAACATCTAACACCTTATACCAAGATAAGGTTGAATTGGGTTCATGATTTAGGCATGAAGTGTGATACCATAAACAAATTAAGAGAATAAAGGATTGTCTACTCACATCTATGGAGAAGGGAGGAATTTATAGCCAAAGAACTATGAATATTATGAAATGTAAATTAGATAATTTTGATTACATTAAATTAAAATTGTTTTGCACAGACATTGATTTTTCAATGCAGCCAAGATTAGAAGGGAAGCAGAAAGCTGGGAAAATTTTTTTTACTGTATTTTTGGTAAAAGCCTCATTAATAAAACATATAGAGAATTGATTCAAATATATAAAAATACAAGCCATTTCCCAATTAATAGATGGTCAAAGGATATAAACAGGCAATTTTTAGGTGAAATTAAAGCCTTCTAAGGTCATATGAAAAAATTTTCCAAGTCACTTGATTAGATAAATGCAAATTAAGACAACTTTGAGGTACCATCTCACACCTATGAAGTTGGCTAAAATGACAGGAAAAAATAATGTTTCTAGAAAGGATGTGGGGAAATTGGGACACGAATGGATTGTTGGGGAATTGTTGACTGATCCAAGCATTTTGGAGAACAGTTTGGAAGTATCCCCAAAAGGCAATCAAACTGCATGCTCTGATCCAGCAGTGTTCCTACTGGGCTTATATCCCAAAGAGATCTTAAAGGAGGGAAAGGAACCCATAGGTGCAAAAATGTTTGTGGCAGCAATTTTTGTAATGGCTAGAAACGAAACTGAAACAATGTCCATCAATTGGAGAATGGCTGAATAAATTATAGTATATGGATGTTATGGAATATTATTGTTCTATTAAAAAACGATCAGGAGGATGATTTTAGAGAGGTCTGCAGAGATTTATATGAACTGGTGCCAAGTGAAGTGAACAGAACGAAGAGAACATTATTAAGTGATGATCAACTGTGATGGACTTGTTTCTTTTTAACAATGAAATCAGTCGAGAGACAATTCCAATAGACTTGTGTTGGAAAGAGTTAGCATCTGGAGAGAGGACTTGGCGACTGAATGTGGATCATAGCATAGCATTTTTACCTTTTTTGTTTGCTTTTTTTTTTCTTATGATTTTTTACCCTTTTGACTTCATTTTTCTTATACAATATGACAAAAGTTGAAATATGCTTAAAAGAAATGCACATATTTAACCTATATTAGATTGCTGTATTCGGGAGATGGGAAATAAGAGAGGAAGGGAAAATAAGGAACACAAAAATTTTTTTAAATGAGCATTTGAAAGCTGTCTATACATATATTTGGAAAAATAAATTGCTATTTAAATATTTCCTCTGGGGGGGGGGGATGAACAGAAAAGAAAATAAATCACTCAGGTAGCTAAGTAAGAGTATTGGAAAAAGTAGAAATGAGGCAGGGGGAGACAGGGCAGAAAAGGTGAGAGATGAAGGCCTGCCCCCTTAGGGTTGTGGCAGTGTGTGGAGGATTCTTCAGCAGTAGTAGAAAAATTTGAAAGAGTTTTGTGGAGAAGGATTGTAAATTTAGTTCTGGACATGTTGACATTGATGAGCTGGATTTCAGTGTCTCAGCTTCCTCTCACACCAGGTCATTCAGTGTCACTTCACCTTTGAGTGGTCAGAGTTGGCCCTGACTGGCAGCCGGGCTCTTCCCCTCCAGCTTTTGGAGTACTGCACAGCCCCCCAAAAGCCTAACTCCCTCTCCTCTCCTGGTGACTCGTTTCCCTCCCTCTGTTGTTCAGTTCTCCGACCCGAAGCTGGCTGAGCAGAGCCCACATTCCCTGTCACCATTAGTTCAGAGCTTTGCACTAGGGCTGTGGGGATAGATTTTGATGTGAGCCTGTGTGGTGTCATTGGGTCTCCTAGGCCTGTGGCCTTGGTGCTGTAGTCTGGGAGGTAAGAGGGAAGCTGAGTGAGCTCAGGATCACTGAATGGGTTTGGGGTGGGAGGTTGTTTTTTAACCTTTTGGATTTCTGGGTTTCCTATAAAAATTCAGGTGGGAGACTGCCAAAGTTCTTTAACTTTGGGATATAATTTCTGTTTTTGAGAGGTTAGGGGCATTAGAGAAAAGGCCAAGTCTGCCATTTTGTTGTTCATGTGACAGGAAACTTGATATGTTGAGTTTGAGTTGCTCACGGGACAGCCAATTTGGGATGGTTGATGATTCAGTTAAGAGACTGAGGTGACATCAATCTGGGAGTCATCTGCATGGAGTTGGACCCAGAGGAGTTGATGGAACCCTTTACTGAAGTAATAAAAAGTGACAGGAGCCAGGAGAGTTTAGGATTGAGCCTTGGGGTGAGACAGAAGTAATGCAGGTGTCCTAGGTGAACATCCAGCATAGGAGACAGAAGAGAATCAGGGTGGTCAGAAGAGAATGCAAAAAGATTCTTGTCACAAGGAGCAGGTTGTGAAAGCATTGTCAAGTGCTTCAGGAAGACCAAAAAGGGTCTAAGAAGACACTGGCTATCACCCTTCAGAGATTTCAGCCTAATGGAGAGGGCAGTGTCAGCTCACAGTGAGGCTGGAAACCAGATTAGAGGGATTGGCAAGGAGGGAGAGAAAGGGGGGGTACGGAGGGGAAGTGGGAGAAAGGGGGCAGTAGCTAATGCTGTGGGTACAATCAAACACTTTTTTTTTTTTAGTGATGGAGGAGATACATGTCTCTCTTTGCAGCCGGGAAGCAGCCAATATGTAGTTATTAATTACTATAAGAGAAAGGGGAACAATTGGAACAATTTGAAGGAAAAGTCAGAAGATTGTAGGTTCAAAAGTGCACGCAGAGCTGTTTCCTTTGGCAAGAAGGAAGGGAAGCTTCTTTTTCATCCAAAACCAGGGTGAAGGAGATTTTGAAATCTTGCTCTTGCGAAGAGAAACAATCGTTGGCAAAGAAACAACTTGTACCAACTAGAATTTATTGAGTTTGCTAGCAGAGAAGTCTCATCCAAAGAGGCAGAGGCTCCCACAATGAGAATACGGTTTTGAACAACAAGGAACAGCTTGTGGGGACAGGGCAGAAGTTGATCCATTTAGGTGCCTGTTGCTGAGATTTGAGGCTGATTTGAAGCAATGACCTTTTACCCCGTTTCAGGTCAGGGATTTCTGCCTAATAGGATGAAAGGGAGTGAGTGGAGAGACGGTCTCAGAATTTGCTACTGTAGTTTATTTTCTATTTGGGGTCACTTGCATTGCAGGCATTAATGAAACAGTACAGATTTAAAATGGTGTCACCCTAAATCCACAGAGGGGATATCTTTAAATGATGTAAGATGATGGGGAAAAGGAAGAGTTACTATTGAATAACCTTAATTGTAGCTGTGAAATATGAAGAAAGGTGCTCAACTGAAAGAGTGAGAGGAGAGGATGCTGTGAGAGGGTTGAGGAAAGACAATAGTAGCTGTGGATTGTGTGATAGTGAAAGAGTTAAAGAGGAATAGAATGTTTGTTTTGCTGAAGTGAAGCCTCATTTGAGATAAAATAACATTTGTGATCAGGGTGGGGAGTTACTTTTGCAAGTTTTTATACTTTTCCTACACCTTTTTTCAACAGCATAGGAATAGTCAGTCATTGAGTCAGTTAATATTTATTAAGAGGCTACTATGTGTATTGAAGATACAAAAAGGGGCCAAGGATCATCTCAGGGTAGCCTCCACTCTAATGGGGAAGATTACAAGCAAACAAATATTTACAAATCAGCTCTAAAAAGGAAATAGTTAACTAAGGGAAGGCTCTAGAATTAGGATTTGGAAAAGGCTTCATGTAGAAGATGGGATTTTAATTGGGATTTAAAGGAAGATAAGGAAGCCAGCAGGCAAAGTTGAAGAGGGAGAGCATACTAGCCAAGAGGGACAACAGAGAAAATGTTGGAGTAAGAACCATCTTATTCAGGGAAGGACACCAGGGTCACTAGACCAAAGAGGATGTGCTGGGGAATAAGGTATAAGAAGATTGGAAAGTAGGAGGGGGCGAGATTATAAAGGACTTTGAATATCAAACAGCATATTTTTATTTGCTCCTGGAGGGAGTGTGGAGCCACTGAAAATTATTGAGTAGGGGATGATATGGTGGGACCTATGTTAGGATTACTTTGGTGGCTGAATGGAGAATGTATTTGAATGGAGAGACTTGAGTCAGATTGACTCACCAGTATGCATGCTACTGTAATAATTCAAGCATGAAGTGCTAAGCATTTGTACCATTATAGTGGCAACGTCAGAGGAGAAAAGGTGAATTTGACAGATGTTGCAAAGGTGAAAACAGGATTTGGTAACAATGACTATAAGAGAAAGTAGGAGATAGTAAGGGGCAGCTGACAATTAAGCCAACAAATGAAATGGTTTAGAGGAAGAAGAGGGCCCAGGACAGAACCTTGTAGAATGCCTATAGTCAGAGGACATGGTGTGAATAAGGATTCACTCAAGGAGACTGACAAAGAAATAGGTGGAAATAGACAGGAGAAGAATTAGTGGTGTCCCAAAAACCTAGAGGCGATTGAGTATAGAGGAGAGATCAAGGAGAATGAGAATTGAGAAAAAGCTATTGTATTTGGCAATAAATAATAGCAATAGATAGAGGTGGTAGGAGTGAGTCAGGATTGGATTAGAGTTTGGTATTCTGTGATGGGTGACGGGACAAGGGGACAAGAGATTTGAAAATAGGGGATAGTCTAGAGTTGGATTGGTTTATAAGGAATGGAAAAGATTCTCCCTGTGCAGTGGGATCAAGTTGGATTTGAAACTCAATGGAAGCAAGGTTGCTTAGTGAAGGTATTAGTTAAGGAAGGACCTCAGAGCGGCAGTAAAGAACAGAAAGGATTCTGATTTCCCCCCAAGAGCCAGTGAATGGGTCAGAGAAGCATTATTAGCAGGAGGGAGATAGAGCTCACTGAAAATTAAAAAACTGAAGGTACAAGAAAGGAAGATGAATGGAGGTATATCAGTTATGGAACAGGCATTTGAAGGTATAGTAAAGGATTTTTTCAGAGAGAGAGATAACTGGAAAAGGTGGTGAAAGCTGGCTATTGGGTCAGAAGAGTGGTTGATTCCAGTTTCTTGTGGTGGACTTGGGAAGGGTAAAGAGCAGGGACCGGAAGAGCATTTTAAAGTAACAGTCTCCATAGGTGTCTAGACCTTCACTGTTACCAGTTAGAGAAGAAGATTCTCAAATGAATTGTGTCTTGTGTTGATTTCCAAGGAAGGGGTTATAGGAGAACGTGGAAAGGGTTGCATAATAGGATGCTTTGTGACCTATATCTTGGAAGGAATGTTCACATCCACGCAATAACAAGTTGTTGAGATATTTATAATGTTATTGGTCTTTGAGAATCACTCTAATTTAATAATTTACAGCATAGCCATGCTTGTTAAATGACTCTCCAATCTTCCAAGTTTAGTGGCCCTTGGACAGATGTAAAGTCTATTGCTGTACTGGTACCCACATTTCTAGCTTCCTTTAGTAAGCCACAGACTAAGCTCTGCTGCCATAGCCTTTAAGAACATACAACATCATCATTGTCATTTATATAGTACTTCAGTTTGTGAAATACTTTTTAACATATGTTATCTCACATGATCATTACCCTGTAAAGACAACCCTAAATTATTACCATTTTACAGATAAGGAAACGGAGGTGGAAAAGAATAAAGTTACTTGCCCAGGGTCATACATCTAATATCTAGTAGTCTGCAAATACATCTACAATGCTAAGCCACCCTTTTAACTTAGAGTCACTTCCATTCTTTTCTATGTATTGTTAGGTCTTCATTGCTGGTTCATGTTGTAAGTTAAGTAGTTTTTGTTGCAGAAATATAGTGCCTTTACTAATTACATGATCTTAGACTCTTGAATTTCTCTGGATTTGCATTTCTTCATCTGCTGAATGAAGGGTTTGAACTGAATGATATGTTATATTCCTTCACTTTAAATTTTACAATCTTAAAATTATTTCAACAGCAATATTAAGACATTATTAGATCTTGATCAGAATGCTAAAAATTAGCAATAGTAAAGATATCTATAGGTGACAGTATCTTTGTTGTTTAGTTTTTGACAATAAAAGTGTATAAAATTTTTATAAATGATTCTATTCCCTGGAAGCCAGAAAACTTCTTAAACATTCATTTTAGAAAAAGTTCTGTGAGAACTAGATATAGGCCAACATCTTTTCACTGTCAAGATAAGATCAAAATGGATACATTATTTAGAAAAAAATGGTGGTATCATAAGCAGATTAGCAGAGCAAAGAGTAGTTTAACTGTCTTCTGTGGAGAAGGAAAGAATTTTTGACTAGAGCATTTCAAGATGTAATATGGGTAATTTTGATTATATTAACTTTAAAAGTTTTTGTACAAACAAAACCAATGCAAGCAAGGAAAGAAAGATTAAGTTAGAAGGAAAGCAGAAAGCAGGGTTTTTTTTTTTTTTTAATAGCAAGTGTTTCTGGTTATTTCCCAATTGATTAATGGTCAAAGGATATGAACAGGTATTTTGCTGGTGAAGAAATCAGTTATCTCGAGTCATATGAAAAAATGCTCTAAAGAACTATTGATTGAAAAAATACAAATTAAAACACCTCTGAGGTACCATCTCACACTTATCAAATTAGCTAATATGAAAGAAAAGGAAAGTCATCAGTGTTGGAGGGAATGTGGGAAAATTGGGGCACTAATGTATCATTGGTGAAGTTGTGAACTAATGCAACCATTCTGGAAAACAATTTGGAATTATATCCAAAGGGCACTGTTTAGTTTTTGATCCCAAAGAGATTTAAAAACATTAATATGTATTATTACTCTTTTTGTGAGGGTAGAGAATTGGAAGTTGAAGGGATAGCCAACAACTGAGGAATGATTGAGTAAGTTGTGGTATATTAATGTAATGGAATACCTTTCTGTTATAAGAAATGTTGAGTAGATAATTTCAGTAAAACCTGGAAAGACTGGTGCAAAATGAAGTGAGCAAAACCAGGAGCATATTATACCTAGTAATAGCAATATTGTTTGATGATCAACTGTGAATGACTTAGCTCTTAGTCCTTAACAAAGGACTCATAATGAAAAATTCTATTCATATACACAAAAGAACTAATATAATTTGAATGCAGATTGAAGCATGCTGTTTTTACTTTATTTTTATTTATTTATTTTTTTTTTACTCTTTTTCTTTCACAACATGACTAACATGGAAATAATGTTTTACATGATTATCCATATATAATCTATTATAAATTGCTACCATTTTGGGAAAAGGGTTAGGGGAGAAAGAGAGATGGAAAAAAATCAGTTAAAAGTTAAGTTAAAAAAAATGTTAAAGGTGAACTTTGTGTAATTGCAAAAAATAAAGGCAATGTGGTATGAATGGAGTGCTAATCTTAGAGTAAGAAATAAGTGAGTTCAAAAGCATAGGTAAATCACATTTTCATTCCAAGAAACCTTGTAAGACTAGGTAACTGAGAAAATGCTCTGCATCAGTTCTCAATATTGTGAAATTATAGTCCTCATCAAAAAGAAAATTACATCAGCTTGGACTGTGACTATGACCATAGATGCTAGTTTCCAATCTGGTTTTGTTTGATCTTAAAGGCAGTTTCATTACTTCTTTGGACCTTAGTTTCCTCATTGCTAAAAATGAAGATGTTAAACTAAATGAATCAATAGATATTTATTAAGCACATACTTTTATGTAGCAGGCACTATACTACATGCTTTACATACAAGATCAAAGAATAAGACAGTTTTTACTTATTTCAAAGTTTAAATATTATTGTTTAAAAATTCTGAATTTGATGAAAATAAAAAGATAAAAAGACATTTTTACATATAAAGATGAAAGAGAACATTTGTGGAAACCCAAGTCTCTATTTTGTATAGATTGCTTTTAAAAATAAACTCATCATGTTATTTACTTAAAAAAAAATTTTTTTTTTACTTATTCTGAACTTAAGAAATAAAAAAAAATTTACAGAACATAGTAGAATAGACTACAATTCTATTATGTACAACTTTTGTTGTTCCTTTTAAATATATAATAAAGTTTTCCTCCCTTCCTTCCTCTCTTCCTCAACCCTAAAGAACACTACTATTAGACACAAATATGTATATATAAATCATTCTATACATACTACATTGTTTTCAAAAAAAGCCTTGATTATGGAAATATGTCCCCCAAGTTACTAAACTGTATATATCATATTTCATTCAACCCATATTTCATTCGCTGTAAGCTTTATATAATTGACACTTAGAGTTTCACTTACAATACTCTTGTTCTGTTTCATGGCATATGGAGTGCACATTTTATTTGGAATTTTTAAGTTTAAAAATTTTTTTTAGAAGATAGCTATCTTTTTTTGAACCTCATTCCTCTTTTGTGTATATAGAAAATATGTCTCATTTTTTTTGGCGGGGGGAGAGGGATATTTGTTAACTCTTCTCCCCATCTTACCTTCCTTTTCCATCCTCACCCTGTTTAAAAAAAAAAAAAAAAAAAAAAAACAAACCACAATTCTAAGTAACAAATAGTCTTAGTTAAGCAAAACAGATCTCCACATTTTCCATATCTAAAAATGTTTGACTAGTTTTGTACCTTGACCATCACCTCTCATATCATGAGTCTAGCATACTTTCTCATCATCAGCCCTCTGGAGTCCTGGTTGTCATTACATTGATCAGAATTCTTAAATCTTTCAAAGTCCTTTGTCTTTTCGCTATTTTAGTTACTGTACAAATAGTTCTCTGGTTTATACAATATATATCAGTTTATACAAGTCTTCCTAGGTTTCTCTGATGTCATCCCATTTATCATTTCTTGCAACATATTATCTATCATTCCATCATTTATATATACCACAGCTCATTTTGACCTTGCGGACTCCCAGAAAGGGCCTTAGAGACCCCAGGGGTTCTTGGACCACACTCTGAGAACCATTGATCCAGGTGATAGGTAATAAGGGATTGAACTGAGCTTATGACTGTAAGTACAAAGAAGTGGTAAATTGCAAAGATGTTGTAGAGGCAGAAACAGCAATATCTGTCAAGGAAACAGTGAGTTGTAAATCTGGGAAATTGTTAAATGGTGGTTGGATTTGGTCTTTAAGGGCTGTTTTAAAATATAATATTATCATGTCTTCATTATATTAGCTTAATTGTCCCAGATGGTTTTTGTACAATACCGTTATTCAGTATTCAATCACTAAACATTTTTAAAATGCCAGTCATGAACTAGGCATTGTGCTAAGTATTGCATCGATGTTATCTGGACAACCTATTTCATTGATGTTTGTACAGATTCTAGATAATGGACAGTGCTCTTGCACTTTCCCACTAACAGTGGAGTAAAGCAGGTCTGTGTGCTTCCTCCTGTCCTTTTAAATATGTTTTTAGCAAAGTTGTCAAATGCCTTCAGCAAGATGAAAAAAGCATCAAAGTCAGGTACCACACAGATGGTAAATTATTTAACTTAAAAAATTACAAGCCAAGACTACAGTGGAGGGAATGTTGGTTATATGACTTTTTGTTTGCAGAAGATTGTACACTCAATGCAGTCTCTGAAGCTGAAATGCAGTTGGTTATAGATCAGTTCTCTGCTATTGTGCTAATTTTGGCCTAACAATTAATACCAAAAAAATAGGTTGTCTGCCAGTCATCACCACATCATCTATAGATGAAACCATTGATTACAGCAACTCAGGTAATTTTGTGGAATTTCTGTGGAATAAGTTTGCCTTTCTTGGCAATATACTTTCCAGGGATATACATACAGATAATGAAATTGATGTATGTGTTGCCAAAGCTAGCTCCATGTTTGAAAGGCTCTGAAGGAAATATGGAAGGGAAGAGCTATTGGGAGTGACTTGCAGAATAAAGGTCTGCAGAGCTATTGTGCTGACCTTATTGTATGCCTATGAAACCTGGATAATGTACCCGCACCATGCTATGAGATGAGTGGATTGCATTTGAATTGCCTAAGGAAGATTCTGAAGATCAGCTGGCAAGATAAAGTACTGGACACTGAAGTCCTTTGTCTAACTGAATCACCAAGTATTCAGACTATACTGCAGAGAAGGACAGCTCTGATGGGCTGACCTTGTTGTTTGAATGCCAAGATTATGTTTTACCCAATAGTCTGTTTTACATAGAACTTGTACAAAGCAAGGATTCACATGGAATCAGAAGAAGTGATACAAGGACATTCTCAAGGTTTCTGAAGAACTTTGGTATGAGACATGAGAGACAATGATAGACCCATCAAACCTGGTTTGCCTACATCAAAGAAAGTGCTGGACTCTGTGAGCAAAGAAGAATGGCAGTAAATCTTTTTTTTTTTTTTTTTTTTTTAAGATGTGTGAATTTAGAGATATACTCATGTGAGGTGGTCATATGGACTATTTGTGCCTGACCTGTAGTAGAACATTCTGAGTTTATACTGGTCTGCTCAGCCATAGTCTGACACACTGTACTTTGACCCCAACAGTGATGTCATCTTGATCCTCTTCAAGAAGGAAAAACAACAACCAACCAATCTGGTCAACCATTGTGTATTATCTTACTGGTCCAAATACATGTAAAAATGAGGATGTAAAGATAGGTGTAAAAATAGTTTTCAATATTAATTTTTTTCTTTTTAAAAATAATTATTAAAGCTTTTTATTTTCAAAACATATGCATGAATAATTTTCAGGATTCACCCTTACAAAATCTTGTGTTCCAAATTTTTTCCCCTCCTTTTCCCCCACTCCCTCTCCTAGACAATAAGTAATCTAATACATGTTAAAAACGTGTGCAAATCTTCTATACTTATTTCTACTCAAGAAAAATCAGATCAAAAAGGAAATAAATGAAGAAAACAAAAAGCAAAGAAACAATAACAAAAAGAGTGAAAATGTTATGTTGTGATCCATGTCCTCTCTCTGGATATATATGGCTTTCTTCATCACAAATTCATTGGACCTGGCCTGAATTATCTCATTGTTGAAAAGAGCCACGTCCATCAGAATTGATCATCGTATAATCTTGCTTCAGCATTCATTTTCGTAAGATTTTGAGTTTCAATTTTTTTTCTTCCTCCTTACCTCTTTCCTCTGCAGACAGCCATTCTGATATGTACAGTCACTTTAAACATTTTCATATTTATCATGTGGTGAAAGAAAAATAAGGCCAAAAGGGAAAACACCATGAAAAAGAAAAAGCACATCCCCAAGAAAGGTGAAAATAGAATGCTTCAGTCCACATTGTCTCCATTGTACTTTCTCTGGATGTAGATGGCGTTTTTCGTCTCAAGTGTATTAGAATTGTCTTAGATCCCCACATTGCTGAGAAGAGCTAAGTCTATCATTGTTAGACATCACATAATTATGCTATTAGTATGTATAATGTTTTCCTGG
Organism: Sarcophilus harrisii; assembly: GCF_902635505.1. NCBI lineage: Eukaryota > Metazoa > Chordata > Mammalia > Dasyuromorphia > Dasyuridae > Sarcophilus > Sarcophilus harrisii. Next base: position 217,727,246 of record NC_045431.1, on the reverse strand, counting down.
TTTCTGTTCACTTAGCATCAATTCCTTCCAAGCTTTTCTGCTCATCATTTCTTATAGAACAATAATATTCCATTACCTTCATATATTATAATTCATTCACCCATTCCCCAACTGATGGGCATCCATTCAGTTTCCTGTTCTTGCTGATATTAACATTTTTGCACATGTGGGTCCTTTACCCTCTTTTATGATCTCTTTGGCATATAGACCCAGGAGTGCAGTTCCAGATTTCTTAACTTTTTTGTGTGACATGGACTTCTTGGACAATCTCAGGAAGCCACCAGATCTCTTCAAATAATAGTATTTTAAAATGCATAAAATAAGACATTTCTTTTACAAAGGAAATAAGTTACAATAAAATGTTGTCACCAAAATATTTCATATTAAGAGAGTCACAAACCTTAGGTTAAAAATTTCTGTTAAATAGTAGCCACATGTAGCATTTATATAACATCTACTATGTGTCAGATATCATGTTAAGCACTTTACAAATATCATTTCTCATGATCCTCACAATAGCACTAGTTATGTAGGTGTTATCACTATACCTCTTTTACAGGTGAGGAATCTTAAATAGACAGATTAAGTAAAAAATGTTGCCCAAGGTCCCACAGTCAGTAAGTATCTAAGGAGCAGAATTTTGATCTATCTGATTCCAAGCTTGGCACACACTAACTACTGGGCAACCTGTTACCTCTAATACAGAAAATAAACAATGTAACAATATATTACATAACCATATGATTTTTCTGAAAAGTTTCTGGAACACTCATGTTCAAGACTCTTACCTAACATAAATGGTGGGCAAATCACTTTTTTAATCTTCTTCCATAAAATGAAAATCACAGTACCTGCTTCAGTGTTCTCCCAGGATTGGGAAAATCAGGCATGGAAGCCCTTTGTAAACTCTTAAGTTCTCACCAATAAAAAATTCCACTCGTAACCATTTTAATCATTCTAGTGGTAATTAGTAGCATTAGTAAGCAAGGTATCCATTGTGGCCATAAGTAAAATGAAAATATTAATAAGTAATTTATCATTGCAGTGGTAATGACAGATCATTTTGTTAATCATGTGATAGTTATTACTTTATATTTTATAGTACTTTACAATTTTCAAAATGTTATCACATCTGTTATCTCATCAGTTCTTCATGATGACCCCTGGGAGTAGAATGGGATAAATATCATTCCCATTTCATTGATGAATACATTTTGACTTATTGATGAATACATAGTAGTAAATGTGTCATGTGATTTATCTAAACTAACATTTGCTGCTAAGGTGGATAATTGACATTTTGAACCTTCATTGGGTATGAAAATAACAATAGTTATTGTTGTTTTAACTACAATTGTGGAACTAATAACAACTACAACCACCTTATCATTATATCAGATTTTTACAGTTTATTAGTGTTCAATAAGGAAAAATAGTTATTTTAGCTTGTTGATAACAGGTATTTCCAAGAATGAACATTATTTTAAAATATAATGTAAATATAAATAAATATACAACATTTTTTAATACAAATTTGTTTTTATCCACAATTTATCTTATATGTCATCTCTTATCTAAGATTTATAATCAGTCAGCTGAAATTTTGGTGATATATTAGGAATATATTACTCCTTTGAGGATTTCTTCAATTCTATCAGGAAATCCCTTTCCCTTCAAGGTTGCTTATATTTTTATTTGTTATGTATTTCTAGGGTATTATGAACACAAAATCCTTGCATGCTGTGCTGACAAGTAGTAAAGGGTTCGGGGTAGAGAGACACAAATCAATTGTTTGTTTTTTTGTGAATTATCAGCAATGTTCTATATTGGTTCTGCTCTACAAGCAAAAATAACTTATTTATTGTAAAATTAATTTTATTATAATTTTACTTTCCTTGTTTTAGATTCCCTGAAATTATGGATTGCCTACCTGTGTTTTGAGAAAACTTTAGCATGTGGTTTTTTGGAGACACCACCCTAAGAACTGAATGTATAATAGAGCTGGCTTTAGGGATAGGAAGGTAAGAGCACCTTTTCCTTTCCCATTTCTGGCACCATGTGCTTCTTCCCTTGTTAATTGGTTCCATGTTCCCTTTAGGTTTTGTTGATGCTATAATACTGCACCCTACTGGACATTAAGGCATTTCCTGAAGTAAGAAGTGACATTTTATGGACAACAAATAACTAGCCAGCTGGACACATTTTTATGGTCCTTAGCCCTAATCATAAAAAGATTTGTCACTCTATAATCATTGTGATGCTCCACTTCTGGTATTAATATGTTGCCATAAATTTTTTGCTGGTAGTTGTGATGGTGATGATGGTGTTGCTACTAATGCAATAAAGAACTTTAACCTTCAATTTTCATTATTAAAAATATCCCCAAATAGAATACATACTTTGAAAGCATTAGTGTATGTCTTAGGTTCCTGTAGGAAATGTTTTTATGAATAAATGCACATTTGGTTTAAGCTCTTTTGTAATAGTTTTGGGCTCCTCTGCTTTGTGTCTATCCAGGGTAGACATTTTCAAAAGGGCTCACAATAATGAATTTCTACTTTAATGGAACCTATTCTGAATGAGACATCCTGTGTTCCATTTAATGCAGTATGACTTTAAATGTGGCTTGTTTTATATGTCCACCCTATAATTTGGCTATCATGTTGTCTACTGTGTGCAATGAACTGTATTTACATAAAGTGAGTATGGGTTGGAGAACAACTGTAGTGTCTGTTGCTGACCTGCCACACTTTTACATTGTTTTCCCATGTCCTAAATTCACTTAAAATGTACAAAACTACTCCTTTTAAAAGTATATTTTCACCCATTTTGAGCAACAAAATGCCATGTGAGTACAATCTTGTCTGTAAAAACTCATAATTAACTGTTCAAAAATACTAATGTGAAGGCAATTTTTTGTATTAAATTATCTAAAAGTAACTTTTTTTTTCTAATGAAAGAAGCAAAGTAAATAAACCAAAGTCTATCTGGATTTCAGTTCCTTTTTTTCCCCTCTAAGATTTCATCTTTTCTTTATAGGCATGGTTTGGCAAGATCATTCTAAATGAGCACTTTAGGGAACAGGACCTGATGATTTGTTGCTTCTATTCAGAAATCCAGAAAGTCCAATAAATACCTCATATTTTGAAAATTTTAAATGTGTAATAAGAAAAAAAAAAACTAGTTTTGAACAAGGAGGATGGGTCTTTCTCTGTTAATGAAATATGTGGTAGCTATTATTTTGAGAAAAGCTTGTGTTTTCTACTTTTTAATATATTTTTATATTAAAATAGGCATCTAAGTAGTTTTTACATAGTTTAGTATGTATCTGTTTTTAATGACATTTGAAATAGGCTTAAACTCCTATAAGAGAGATTTGTCAAGAAATATTTTCTGATCATAACAATTGTTGAATACTAGAAAAGATTACAAAGAAATCTAACTTTCTTTTCCTTAATTATTTAAGATAAGGATAAATGAATATACCTATAACCTTTGATGGTTTGGTTATATAATCCTTTATGAATGTTGTTCTTTAAAGGTTTTCCCAATCTTATGATCCTGTTATTTAGTAAGATATTGATAATTTAAGTTTTCAAATAACAGCTTAATGTAAAAAATATTTATTTTATTCCATTGCCTAATCTCTTCTACATGGTAGTACTCAGAATAGGATTTTATGGTTTTAAATTTAAAATTAGATTTCATCATACAAGAAAGTTGTCATCTAAGAGAGATGTGAAAATGTGGTTGACAAATTCTGAAATAAGAATGAATTCAGTTCACAGAGTTACTTAGGCCATTAATCTAATGTGTTTTTGAAGATATTACAACATGATGGAAGCCCCTTAGAATGATTTTGCTTCCAATTATTCACTTTATCTACTTAAGAGTTTGTCACACTTAAAGGATGGTCCCAGTTATATATGTAGTTTTCTCTCTTTTTAAAAAAAACTATTTCCAGCATAAGGACTATAGCTTCAGGACATTGTTCAGCATATTGATATGAAACCAATATGTAATGATGTCTTGTGTCTTATTGTTAGCATCTCATTAATTTGAAATTGTTGAGAAATGAGATATTCTATGAATTTTTAAAACCAAGTTTAATTTTTTACCTAGCAGATCTATCAACTAACAATTTTTACTGGATTGTTTCTAAAATGTATTTTACCATTCATTCTTTGATGAATGTATAGAAATGTATTGAAAATACTAACACATTTTTTTGATAATTCAAAGCCACCAATAGTAGTTATTGAGAGATAATTGTTATTAATGATGAGTTTTCATTAGTTTGAGATGTTTTGAACTATGTTCTCCTTTACTAAATGACTATATAGTATTCCATTTTTGAAGTTTCTGTCTTCCTTTATAGAATTTTTCCTGTTATTTATTATTAAATGTTACTTATTTTTGATATCATTGTGCCCAATACCACCTAATCTTTTGTCTTATTTTATACAATGTGAAAAAAAGAAAATTGATATAAGTAATGACCTTGAGTTTTGTGGATGCTCTATTTAAAAGACCATTGCACAAATTTCCAGGCTAACAGTAATATTTCCGATGATAAAGGTTATTATTCTGTCTTATGGATAAGTGGAGTATTATATCTCCATTCATATATGAATTAAATATACTAATGGGCTCCTACTTTTAGAAGACCAAATCTCTGACTTTATAAAATAGATATTATTAGTTTTTATTTCACGTTACTAGATGCAGATTCTTCTAAATAGCTCACATATCGCTGAACAATCTGGGAATAGGACTTAGAAATGTAAAATTTAACTGAAAACTTAGTTGACAATGAAAATGAGGAAGAGAAACTTGAAGCATTTCTGAATTATTTCTTAAATTGATAAATAGCTCACTAAATTTGATGTCGGCACTTTTGTGATTGAAAAAGGTGAAATATATTTGTTGTCCCACTTCCTATAAAGTACTGAACATGAATTAGAAAAAAAAAATCTTTTGGTAATAGTTCACAACCAACATTTGAAAAGAAAGTACTATTTCTGGGCCAACAGAGACAGCCTTGATCATATTGTCTCATTATAAAGATTTTTTTGGTGGGGAGGCCTATTTGGTTTTTTGAAAAGTCAAGCAAATTGATGAGAATTTTCCTCGGGGAAAATGTCTGGCTACTTTAATAAAGTGAAAGTTTTTTTTTTTTTTTTTTAATTGACAAATATGAAAAAGATTTTTCAGATGTAAAGAGAATACTCTCCTCTAACATTTTTTAAACTTTTAACTAGAGATTTTTTTTTGGAGGGGGTAACTTTGGTCTATCTCACTTATCCTGGAAGTACAGAAACTACTCACCAACCTGATTGGTACAGGGGTTTGATCCTGCTCCATTTCCAACCTGGACCAGTTTGCCCTACCTTAGGCCCTCTGATGGCTTCCCAAGGGCTCACCATATTGATGCTGAATTTTGTGTGGGATATCTTAATAAGATTCGTTCACTTGGCATAATAGGTGGAACTTAGGGTCTCATCTTCCTGAGTTCAAATCTGGCCTCTGACACTGACTAGCAGTATTATCCTGGGGAAATCACTTTACCCTGTTTGCCTCAGTTTCCTCATCTGTAAAATTAGCTAGAGAAGAAAATAGTAAACTATTCCACTGTCTTTGCCAATAAAAGCTTTAATGGGATCACAAAGAATTGGACATGACTGAACAATAATAACCACAATAAAAGCCCAGGGACTCCTGAGTTGCAGAGATCTGCTACCCTACTGATCTGCCTTAGTATAACTGGAATTATAGCTGTGAGCTACCATGTCAAGCTAGTTTTTTTTTTTTTTAAAGTAAAGATTTTATTACCTAGGTTCATTGTATTTGAATTGGATATTTTAGAATTCATCTGGATTTTATGTGTAAAACAATCAGTTACTCTGCTAGAAATTTCCTTCAAAATGCTTTTTTTTCTCTTAAGTTCCTTTTTATTATCCTTTGGTTGTATAAAGCATTATTGTAGATAATATAACAGTCTAGCTTATAAACAACCAAGAAAGGATAAGATTAGAATATATTATTATGTTAACTTACAGAAAATTTCATCCAATTTAGGAAATGGTTGCTTTAAGGAACAAATTTATTCTTTTCTTGGCCTCTGTTTTCATTAAGTGCATGAGTGTGTGTGCATGTTTGTGCATGCATGCGTGTGTGTGGTTTTGTGTATAAATTATTTTGGAGGGAAGTAGAAATGTACAGATAACTAATTCAAAGAAAAATATGACTTGTATCATACCATGGATATAAAAGTCTTTAAGAAAGCTATAAATAGTATAAAAGCAAGTGCTCTAAATTTTTCAAATACTTTACGCTTTTGAACATTTGACTGACCTATTCATATTTATTCCTTTTTGAAAAAAACTCTAACCTCCTGAAAGCTGGCTCAAATATGCTATTTAAGTAAATTTCCTCAAGTAATAAATACTCATGTTAATGCTGGACTTTAAAGTACACAGTTATATAGGTATTCTTTTATAGGTAATATATTCCATTTTTAGTTGAAAAAACTGAGATAATTGTTGACTTGATTATGATTGCATGTACTGCCAAGGTTTCATTCCAGTTAGTTTCTAGGACTCTAAGGCCAACTCTCTTCCATGTTGACTTTCAAATGCTCTGCTATAGAAGAGAGATTTGTTAATAGGTTCATGAGGGAAATATTCCTGTGACTTAGCCTTTTGATACTGTGGAAACTGAGGTACATTAGTGATTCACTTTTCCCTTCCTCCCTTCTTTGGTTACCATTCCATCCTGCCTTCCATGGAGGAAAAAAAGTTGGCCAAAGAGACTTTCCAAAACTAATCACATACAGACCTCGACTTAGGAAACAAAATTTTTTCAAGTATTTATCAGCTAAATGTTTCTAATTGCTTCTACCAGGAAAATTTCATTCAAGCTGTTGTATTTTACCTTTCATCAGAATTTCTTACACTAAATGAATCTTCTTAAACAAGTTTTCAGCATATCCATTCATTTGTATATAAACTATATATACATACATACGTATATACATATATGTACATATACAGTAATAGCATTCATTTTATTCCTTCTAGACCTTGTAAAGATCATAATGTTCTTATAGTATAGTAATCTGTTTGCCTTGCAATGTACAAAAGTGGTTTTGTTTTGTCATTTTGTTCGTTGTCAGTCTTCAGTGGCATATATGATTTACATTGTCTGCCACTATATACATTTTTTTTATTTAAATTTTATCATTTGAATAATTTTCTCATTTCAGGTGATTTTGGTGTCTCATCACTATGTAAAAATTGAAAGAGGTGATTGTGTGTGACTTTTTACTAAGTACTTGGATTTCCTCACCTATTATTATGTCAGCAGCATTTTTGACTTAAAACATCAAATTAAATAACAATATTTTATGCTGGCTTTTATTTTAGTTCATGCATTTAAAAACTGAAAATCAGATAAAAGATAGTTCCAAAATAAATTCAGCATATTATTTATGAGTGGAGCAACACATTAGCATCAGGTTCACAATAGATCATATCGCTTTTATTCCATCTTACAAGCTTAGCAGCACAAACAGAATAATCAACATATTATTTGGCTGTCATCTGCTGAACAGAAACCAGAGATCACAAGGAGGTTTTCCCTAGCTGTGGTGATGGCCTTTTTGTTCCAAGCCCCCATCTGGGAGGGCCATGGTGTGTTATCATATGGAACGCGGGGTTTTCTGTAATCTGCTTAGCTGCACTGCAGTTTGAATCTTCATTCCATGTTTGTGTAATTTATAATTTTAATGAGACCATGGCTCTTGTGGGCTTTGAAATATATTAAAAGCTCTTTTGTGCATATGCTTTTGTTCTTGCTTAATAGGCTCAGTGTATTTAAAACTGATGAATTTTTATTCATGGATTTGGATGTCTGGGGATTAACTTAGACTGAATATCATTGCACTCATCTATTGATGTTTAGAAAGTTTTTTTTCCTTTTAATACTTGTAACCATATGAAGGAAAGAATTTATAGAAATTGAAAAAACTAGGCATTAATGAAATAGCTTTATTAATTTAAATTTTGTTCTCCTGTCATATTTAAAATAAGTCTTGAGATCATTTCAGGTAATTATTGTAAAACAATAGTTGTGAAAAAGCAACTCTTCCATGATTTGAAATCCTAAATATTATTGCATATATTGAAAATAGTGTTGGTGAAAGGGGGGAGAGGAAAAAATCAAAGTGGTGGTACGAACTTTGGTATTTACTAATGTAAATAAATCTTTTAAGTTTATATATTTGTAATTCTCAAATTATATTAGGTAAATAGGTAAATGTTCAGTTTTTAAAATTGTTTATAGTTTTCCTCACTTTGACCAATTTATTTCATTAAATGATTTATTAATGAGGACATAACAAAAAGGAATTAAAAGATCATCTTGTATTATAATATAAAAAATATTTTTAAAGAACTAATTTTAGCTTATAATTAATATCTTATCCCAAATCTTATGGGTAGAAAGAACCTCACTGGCTATCTAATCTTATCCATATAGACTTTATTTTAATGTTTTGTAATACCAAAACATTTATGCAAGATTTTTACCTTCATCCATATTGGGATTTTTGAGATTTGTCAAACCCTATAGATTCATACCTCCCTTAAAACTTTAAGATACTTGTTTGTTAATAATCTGACAGAAAATCCTCAGAAGCATTATTTATAAAATTTTTTTGAGTAAATGGCAGTTGTGACTGGGTAATCATTCTGTCATTAAGCAAAAGAAGTAAATTAAGAAATGAGGATGAAATTACACTGGTTTTCAGCTTTCTTTATTATATGTTAGATATGTATCATAATAGTTTGGTTTTCTATATGACTCCCGATTTCATTTCTCCTATTAGTTATAGAGGTTCATTTAGTTTTATTAAATTATTTTTATAATATGTATATGTGTCATTGAATTATTTCCACAATATAAAATCCTACTCATGATTAGATTGTTCTTTTTCTTTCCTTTTTTTCCCCTTAATTTTGATGTTGTTTTTCAAGGGTTGAATAATTACCTGCATAATTCTAATACTCATATGGAAAAGGATAGAGAGCAGACCTGTAATGCCATTGGAATAGGTCAGGGAGCTAACTTCTAGTGAGGAAGCACTCTGGGCCAATGCAGGCCACATCTCTGCAAGTTAGAATGTTACAGGGTAGCATAGAGCACTGAGAATAAAGGGCTTGCTCCTTGGCACATAGCTGTTAGGTTTCAGGGGCAGGTCTTGGGCTCGAGGCTTTCTGGGTCCCATATCCACTTAGCCGCATAAATTAATACCAATTTATGTTTATATAACATGGTGAATTTTTCAAAGAATTTTCCCAAAATAGCTCTGTGAGATTGGCAGTACAGTGATTTTTATCTTAATTTTTCATGTAAGGAAATTGAAGCACAGAGGTTAGACACCTCACCCATTGTCACTTATCTTGATAGTGCCTGAGCTGGGATTTGAAGCCAGGTCTGCTGATACTTAAGTTACCATGCTGCTGCATCAGTTATGTTCATATTGTAAAAGCAGTGTTGCCATAATATTGCAAAAGCAAAGGAAAAGTCTTGTCTTCTAATATGTTAGAAAACTGAGAGTTTTTTAAGATTCATTATATCATTTAAATCACAATGACAATATCAGTAACAGTAGGTGTTATAGCTCAGATTTAAGCATTTTAAACTTTTTGGGTATAAAGAAAAGAGTATTAGATTAAAGACCTGGGTTTGAGTCATTTTCTGACAATTGAGGTGTAGGTTGTTTTTACTCTTTGAATTTTAGTTTGTATCTGTTTTAAATGGGTATAAGTAACTCATTATATAAATGTTGATAATTCATTTTTTTCATTTTCTGCTAAAACTAGTGTTTGTTATTGTTTATCTTTCAAAGGTTAATGATTTTCTTTCTAAATGCTTTGACAGATGTCATCAATCAGCAATCAATCTGCACTCATTTCTCAATAGTATTTTATTTTTCCAAGTACATGTAAAGATAGTTTTCAACATTCATTTTTGTAAAACTTAGGGTTCCAAATTTTTCTCCCTCCTTTCCTTACCTCCTCCCCTTCCCCAACACAGCAAATAATCTGATACAGGTTAAATGTATACAGTCCTTTTAAATATACTTCCATATTTGCCATGTTGTACAAGAAAAAAATCAAACCAGAAGAGAATAAAACATCTAAAAAGAAAAAACAAAAAAAACAAAAAGGTGAAGATACTGTGCTTTGATCCACGTTCAGCCTCCATACTTCTCTCTCTGGACAAGGATGGCATTTTCTATTCCAAGTCTATTGGCATTGCCTTGAATCACCACGTTGATACCTAGGCTAGGTCTTCAAACTACGGCCCTCGGGCCAGAGGCGGCAGCTGAGGGCAATTATCCCCCTCACCCAGAGCTATAAAGTTTCTTTTTTTAAAGGCTCACAAAACAAAGTTTTTTTTTTTATTATAGTCCAGCCCTCCAATAGTCTGAGGGACAGTGAACTGGCTCCCTATTTAAAAAGTTTGAGGACCCCTGGTCACTCTAGTCCATCAGGGTTGATCATCACTTAATCTTCTTGTTTCTTTGTTCTCTTGGTTATGCTCACTTCACTCATCTGCAACCATTTCTTAAGTGCTAATGTGCTAGATGTTAAAGGAACAAACACGATAATGAAGTATTTTCTGTTCTCAAATTATTTTATTGAGAGTAAAAGTATATACATATCTAAATATATAACAAATTAAAATTAAATACAAGTCAGGGAGTAAGGGAACTAACATTTGAGGGGAGAGTAGGAAAGGCTTACTTGTAAAAAATGGTGCCTGAGGTAGATCTTAAAGTCAGGGAGATAAGGATTTTTAGAAGTGGAGGTGAGAAGGGAGTTCCACAGAGTCACTTACTGCAAAGGCACAGAGATGGGAATAGGATCTGCTATGCAGTTTGTGAAAAATAGAAAAAAGACCAGTTTTGCTGGATCAAAGGAAGGCAACTCAAGTATCATCTTCTCCATAAGGTCTTTTCTGACCCCCTTCAACTGCTATAGTCTTCCCTTTCCACTTTTGAAATCAACTAATTAGTATATATTTGTACATGTTTGAATTGGTTTTTTTATGTTTTATACCACACTTTAAAAATGTTTTATATTCATATATGTACTTTTTATCGCCCCCATTGGCATTTCAACTTCTAATCAAGGATTCATTATTTTTGGTTATAGACTGATAATGCATAATGAGAATTTGGAACCAGATTTATACAAAAGCTTAAAATCCCTAACAGAAGAGTTGAAATTACTTTTAGTCAACTGATAAACTTTTTTGTTTTTTAAGTACTTGTGTATGAAGTTACAAAGGAGTAGATAAAATGTAGTTTCCTAGTCTCAAGGAGTTGAGAGTCTGGGAAAGGATCAGAAATAAGCATAGTTAGCTTTAATATTCAGTACAGAGAGAACATTTATTAATTATTAATTACTCATTCTTTTCTAGTGGAGAACAGGGCTAGTCCTTGCCCTCAAGGAGTTAATGTTTTTCTTTATGGGGGAAAACTTTTAAGTCTAAGAAACCAAGCATTAAGCACTTCCAACCCAGTGTATGTTCCTGGAACAGTGCATAGTGTTGGGAATACAAATACAAACTGAAAGAAAGACAGTAGTTTGCATTCTGATATGGAAAATGCATATAAAAAGGGCTTTGTGATTGGACGGAAAGAGGGAGGCTTCCTGGAGGAAATCTACCGTCAGGAGTGGAGTTAAATGAAGACACAGTTGATGGAGACACCTTTCCTAAAATGGAGGACCTGGGTGCAGCTAAGGCAGGGGTCAGGACATCTTGTTAAAAGGTGTACCTACAAGATAGACATATACTATAAGTAGAGTGAATGGTGGAAGATAGTAGCTGGAGGAGGAAGGGTAGGATAGTGGGGTTTGAACTGACGCCTGAAGGAAGCCAGAGATCAAAAGGGAGAGCATTCCAGGCATGGAAAGCAGCCAGTGAAAACATAGAATCCCAAAGGATGAAATGTTAGATTCTGGGACCAACAAGAGGGCCTGTGAAACTAGATGATAGACCATGGGGAAAGGAAGAAATTGTAAGACTAGGATGATGGGGGGGGGGGGGGGGGGAGGGGGATTGTAAAGGGCTTTAAATAACAAATACAGGATTTATATTTGCTCCTGGAAGTGACAGGGAGCCAGTTTATTGCACGAGGGAAAGATGCCTGAAATTTAGGTACATATCTATATCTCTGGTAGCTTAGTGAAGGGGGTAGTATAGAGAGATGAGGCAGTGAGACCAATAAGAAGCCTTTGGCATTAATCCAGGCATAAGGTGATAAAGGCCTGCCCCAAGGTGGTAGCTGTGTTAGGAGAAGATACAAAACAAAATGCTATTTAAAGTCTGAATGGCTAACATGGATTTATAAGACTATTGAAGAGTGAATTACTTTGATAACTAAAGAAGGCAATCTGTGATCTTGATATACTTAAGGTGTTGGGTTAAGGAGGGCTCACCAAGTTTTCCAGACTTTGCTCTTACTGTGTAAATCTTGATTGTGTCTTTCCATTATTCTTGCACACAGGGACAATCCAAACTTCCAAAGATCTTTCCCTGGCTATTTTAATAAATGAATTAAATTTAATATTTAGAAACCAAGAAACATGCTTCCTTTTAGTTGGAGTAGTAGGGATTACAAATGTGACATTGCATACTATCGATGTGTTGATCAATTTTGTTTAATTGCTTTTTTCTTCATTACTAGGAAGGATTCATGCATAGTGGGAAATAATGGTGGTTATTTGGTTAAAAATCAAACTGCATCAGTGAAATTCAGAAAAAAATCAAGTACATAGATTTAAATGTTAAATTTGAATATACAATTTGTTAGATGTTTAGAATTAAGTACATTGGTACATTTAAGTAGTTTAGTTTTCTAAAAAAAGTCTTTCACTACTCTAGAAGTATTTAAAATAAACCAATTAAAATCACCAAATGATTGTAAAACATCTACTTCATACCACACGTTATATTAAATTTTGGAGTATATAGATGAAAATTGCAAGAGCCCTTCCCTTAAATAGTTTGGAGTTTAGTTGAAGCTTTTGGTGAAGGAGTATTGGATTAGGAAGCAGAACATTTAAATCCAAGACCTAGTTCTAATACTTTACTTTGTAGTAAGTGTAATTGAGGTCAAATCACTTAACTATTATGTATATGAGTATATCATTTAACTCTTATGAGCCATATTACTTAAACCATGTACTTTATATATTATTGTATATATTATATATAGGAATATATAATATATATATTTTTTAATTGTTTTGAGGAAGGTAATTTAATAAGGACTATAAATATTGTTTTTAGAGAACAAGCAATATACATAAGTAATTTTTGAATGTGTCCAATTTAGACACTGTAATGAGTATTTTAATGTTAAGAAATTTTGTACATTTATTCAGTGAATATTGTATAGTGCTAGGATGGAAGATAGCAAGTTCTACAGATCCATTCTTATAACCAGTTGATGCATTGTCAAGAAATGCACATTGCATGACAGAATTGGAATATTTTTATATATCTTATTCCTCCTTATAACAATTTCCTAATTGACTGATTAAAAAATTTGTTTCACAAGTTTTGTTAGAAATCTGTTGTGTTTTTTATAGATTTCCTATTGGCATAACTGATATGTTCCTTCAAAGAATTCTATTAGTAATTCATTTTTTAATTTGTTAAATTATTTTGACTGTCTCCAGATTCCTGAGTACTTATTCATATATTTTTTTTAAAGATTCAGTCATCATGATAGAATGATTGCATGAGGTGCATTTCACTTTATTCTATCCATAGTAAATTTTTTGTGATTGAATCACATTTAAAAGTGCTGGGACAGAACTTCTCATTTAAAAGAAATCTATTCTTCAGTAAATCTCTTTTTGAAATCTTATAATAAAATCTCCCCTCTACTTTCAATTTCTTTTTTAAAAAAATATTGTTAAAATCTTGGTTTTTATAATATCCTGTTTGCTTTATGCCCACATTTTGTATTTTATTGCAATTCCATGGATTTGTCTGCAGTTTCAAAAACTGAATTGTAAAATGGTTTACATGTTATTTATAAATACGGGAATTTATTAACTAAATGGTATGCTTAAAATGGCTAATTAAGAGCTACAAAACAGAAAATACGTTTGATTTGGATTGGTTCAATAATTTTAAAAAATACGAAGGTTAAAAAGATCAGGAAGATTATGGTAATGTATTGAATTAGAAGCATATCTATCCCTTAAAAAGTGCAAACCACTTTTCTGTTAATATAGGATAAATTCTATATTAACAGAAAAGAATTTATCCACTTAAATATGCTTTTATTAATAATAAAATTAAAATGGCATGAAGCATTAATTTTTTTATATTTCCAAATCATGAGGAACTACATATTTGTTAACATTTGTATATTTTACACATGCTTGATATATTCTTTTACTTATCTATATTTTTATTGACTTCTCACTCTGACTTTACTACATTTAAAATGTTGGCACAGAATGTTAAACTGCCTTTTAAACAATGCCACTAGTTCCTTGGAGATGATAAATCCATCCATTGATTTCCTAATTTTATTATGTACACAAGTCAGTTGTAATCTAAGATTACAGCAAACAAGATGTTAATTTCTACACATAATCTATGTACGTTTCAATTACAGAGTCTGATGGTTATAGAAGCATAGAATAAAAAAGAGAATAACATTTGTCCTATCCTCACAGGAGCTGTCAATAAAAGTTGTAATAGGGGATTTAGGAATCTGGAAATGGCCAACTAATTTATGTGAATCTATTTTATTTCAGCCAGAAAGACCAAGCTTTTTTGCCTCTACATTGCATATTGCAGAGCACAGGCTAACTATAGAAAACCAGGCGGGTGCATATGGATACTCCCTTGATATCATTCACTTGCTGTGTAATCTTATTATGCAAAGTTCTAATCTTCACCTACAATGAATGCCTCTGGGTCAGAATATAGTCATATCAGGGTTTTTGAGGTCATGTTTTGTGATCCTTAGCTTATTCTTCTAAGTAGGGCTGGGATTTAAAGGGTATTCCCCAGACACTAGCAGAGATAGACAGCAGAACCTGCTGCCTTTTTGGAAGACAAGACCAACATGAGGTCCCTGGTAGGATTAAACTTGATTTGTAGCTGTAGGATTTTTTAACAGATGTATTATTGGACAGGGAATAGGGGGCCACCAGCACAGCAAAATTAGATCGCGATTGGCATTCTCAGGGAGTCCGCTGACTGCTAAAACAGCAGCTGCATGTGGATTTGACTTCTTTCAGGTGAAGCGACTTCCAGTCATTTGGAAAGGATGGGATGAAAAGGAACCTTGGTGATAATTTTGATGTCTGCAAGATTTAGTACCAGTGTAATGGGATTATCGGTAACACCTTCACTGCAGAAAAAGCCACCTGGCGCTATAACTGGCAGCAACTGAGAACTAATCCTTTCCCATCTCTTGGATGTCATTCATGAAGCTCAAAGTGATTTCTACCCTGCTAGCTGTGATTAATTTTATTACCCCCACCCAACACCCCCCCCCCCAAAAAAACAAATAAAGTGATGAAGAGAAAGAATATATGGAAAAAATTAAACAAGTATTGTATTGTGCAGTCTGATTTTTGCCAGATGTAGATTTTGCTTTCCTTAAAACAAAATAAATGCTGAACATAAGAGAAGTGGATTTACAGTACCTTTCTTATTTACTTTACCTTCTAATTCAAAATGAAGCAATAATTATCACAAATAGAGATGATTATTTATGATTACATGTAAAATTTTACAATGAATGATAAAACTATTATTTGACCAAATTGTAGTGGCTACAGATGTAAAGATTGTAGTTTAGCTATTTGTTTTTAATATGCATTTTGAGTAATGACAGATGGAATAAATATGCATTCATATAGCACTTACTGTGTGTCAGGTACCGTGTTATGACCACTTTACACATATGTCATTGGATCCTCATGACAAACCTGTGAGGAAGGTGCTGTTACTATCATTTTACAGATGAGGAAACTGAGGCAAACAGAAATTAAGCACCTTGCCCAAGGTCATACAGCTAGTGAATGTCTGAGGTCAGATTTGAACTCGGGTCTGAGTTCAGGTCTTATGCTTTATTCACTGTGCCACCTCGCTGCCTTCATTGTGTTACTCTATATATAATTCCCTGGGTGACAAGATGTTTCATTAAGTTTTACATGTGGTAATTATTTATCATTTTGCAACATAATGTAATTTAAAATGTTGATGGAAAAGGATTTTTTCTTCCTCTGATGTCTTTTGAAAAAACATTTTGT
This sequence comes from Sarcophilus harrisii, assembly GCF_902635505.1. Lineage (NCBI taxonomy): Eukaryota > Metazoa > Chordata > Mammalia > Dasyuromorphia > Dasyuridae > Sarcophilus > Sarcophilus harrisii. Next base: position 217,710,885 of record NC_045431.1, on the reverse strand, counting down.
ACAAAGGTACTGAGATAGTAGTATTAAAACTCCCAAGATTTTCCATAACCAATAGTATAATATATAATATAATATAATAAAAAAAGGATTCAGTAATTTAGTATAATTTGAAACATTTAAGTAATTGATGTTATGTAACATTTTATTCTTTTTTTGTTGTTGTTGAGGCAATTGGGATTAAGTGACTTGCCCAGAGTCACATAACTAGGAAGTGTTAAGTGTCTGAGACCACACATCATTTGATATTGGCTTGTATTTTTGCACAGGCTATTGTCCCTTATTTCATCTTAAGACTTCCTAGCTTCCTTGAGAATCCAACTCAAGGGTCTTCTGGCCAACTGCATGAGATTTTTTTTTCTGATAACTAGTTACTGTGCCTCCCCACACGGCCCTTCCAAATGACTGTCATTCATGAAGAACAAATCCAAAAATCTAAATTTTAGAAAGAAATTTTTTAGGTTATTTGGTAGAGGAGGATAAACCAGAAAGAAGGTGTGATTCCTTCTTATCCCGTTCTGGAAACTTATATAGGATTTAGACAAGAATACCTGCATGAGAACTACTGGAGAGAGCAGCTTAAAAGCAAGGCAGTTTGAGGTGATATCAGTAAATATTTATTCAGTGTTATTTGGATGAAGCTCAAAGGCAAGGAAACTCAAAATACAAGCTTGAATGGACCCAAAATAAGTCTTGGGTAAAAGGACCCAAAACATAATGTTTGAGGTAGATCTAGAATCTGAGAGAACCTGAAATTCCCTATCTCTATCTCTACTATTATGGTCTGGGTAACATTCTGGAGTCCAACAATCTCTAAACCACTTAAAGTTAGATTTAAACGGGACAATGGAGTTTTCTGAACAATATAATAAAACTATTTCCCACATTGTTATTTAATTTGTTTTATGTTTTATATTTACTGATGAGATATATATTTTTTCTTCTGATAAAAGTCATTTCATTCTTGTATTGTGCCCATTGCCTATATAGCAGGTAGTAGTCACTTGATATGTACTTATTAAGTAAATTAGAACAAAATCCTTTATTTTTTCTAGGTTTATTTTAGATAAGAATAATTTAGTTTATTTCCATGTTACAGGTGCTCATTGTACCAAAAAATATTTTATATGAGACATTGTATCCCTTAAAATGGTGAGATATTACCTTAGTCTTTAACAGCATATTGTATTACAGACAGATGTTGAAAGATTTATACAATTTGATTTTGTAGCTTATGTCATACTATAAGAAATTGTTGTTCTATTATCTATCTATAAATTAATACAATTTTTACATACTTTCCCCTTTAAAAGAGAAGATCTCTGGAGCATCTAGGTGCTACAGTGGATAGAACATTAGCTCTGGAATCAGGAGGACCAATCTGAATTCAAATCCGGCTTCAGACACTTATGGCTGTGACCCTGGGCAAGTCACTTAATCCTGATTTTCTCCAAAAATAAAATAAATGAGAGGATCTCTTACTGACATTAAAGGAGGATACATGAGCAGAAAGTACTAATTTGTTTTTCCCTTTATTTCCTTGGGAAATAATTAGGTGTGTTGGTTAATGGTCTTGCTAAGAAGAGCAGCAGAGCTCTCTCTGAGGGATGTCTTGCAGCATTAGAATCAAGTGCCTACATATATGTTCAGATATTACTATGAGTACAGCTGTACTCTGTGATTCCCTGAGAAAAAGAAAAAAAAAAGCTTTCCTTTTGCCATTTTTAATACAAATCTTCCTTTTCCAATACCTATTAAGTATTACACTTAAACTTCTTTTGTCTAGGACCATGATCAGATATATATTGTCTGGAAAATTCCTGTACCCTTAAGGGTTGGATCCATTTTTAAAGGAGAAAGATACAAAGCAATTTGAGAACCTTCAAGTTTCATTTTTTATGAGATTCATAATTTGAAGGGTATATCTATCTTTTAAACAATTTTTACTTGTCTTCCAAATGTAAATCCTTCCTTTCAACCCTTTAGAACCTTTCTTTGTAATAAAGTATCACAAAGAAAGCAAAGTGCCCTTCAGCAAACTAAGCAACACATCAGTTGTGTTTCAGAGTAAATATAGGATTTTACACCATAGTGCCTCAATCTCTACAAAGAAGGAGGGGTTCCTCAAAAGAGGCTTTGTTGAAACATAAAGGAAGAAGACATTTAAACAGTACTTTCATATTTCATTTAAAGATCAAGCTCCATTTTAACCTATCAGTTGGATAATTTTATGAGAATGTTTCCTTATAAACATTTGGTGGGGGTGAGAAGGGGAGTGTAGGTTTGAGGGGTAAAAAGGCTGTATAGTTCCATTGAGTGCTAGTTGGGAGTTAATTACAAGTCTTCTCAATGAATCAGGACTATTGTATGATGTTGGATGGTACAAAGACAACATCATTTTGTTTTTAAGTAGTCTTTAGCTGAGTGGAAACAGTATTGTATAGTAGCTCAGACTGATTTGAATTTTGGCAAAGCACTAAAGTGATTTACAATCCAATTTCAGCTTTTCATCTGTATTAATAGTATTTTCATGATGAGTGCCATATGGCTCATGTATGCTCTACTAATACATTGTTTCTAACAGGAGAAAAGTACTCTATTTTAGTTTCTAAATACAGTATCTATTTTTTTGTTCTTAGTGTTAAATTCCCTCATTCTCAAAGATGGTATCTCTATGAAACTTTAAGGTTTTTTCTCACCCTTTCTTCACTTTTACGTTTCAAACAATAAAGTACATGCTCTTCAATATACAGAAGAAACCATGGGAATCCTAGTTAATAGAAATATTCATTTTAATTTGCATATGAGGTAAAGTTCATTTTCTGCTGGTTAATCCTAAGCTCTTTTTGTGATAATATTCACACGTTCATTTGCAAAATGTGAAATCTATTTTTAAATCTACCTAAGTTTTAAAATATGTCAGTATTGGTTCAGTGGTGATGTATTTTGGTTTTCACATTGAGTTTTAAACTTCAGATAATTATTGTAACGTATTTCATATTGTTAGACTACATTGAAACCTTTCTGTTCATTGCTTAGTTTAGAACAACTACCACCAATGACCTGTTGATTATAAACTCCTTAAGGAAAGGGTCCATGTCTTTTCCACCTTTGTGATCTTCACAGTATTTAGCACAGTGCCTGGCATATATTAGAACTCCAGTAAATATCTGTTGAGTATTTAAAGTTCTTGAAAAACTGCCACATAGAAGAGGGATTAGATTTGAACTATTGGACCCATGAGGGTTCAACCTAGAGTCACAAATACAAGTTGGAAAGGAGTAAATGTTGGCTTAATGTCAAGAAAAATTTCTGAACAATGTGTTGTCTAAAAGTGAAATGGGTATTCTCAAGAGGTAATAGGCTACCCTTTATTGAAGATCTTGAAGTAGAGACTGGATCCCTGCTTGTTGGGTATATATTGGAGTAGTTGTGGATTGGACTGGATGGCCACAGAAGTCCCTTCCAGCTCTAAAATTAGGCCATTTTGTGAAGACTAAATAAATCTATGATTGAACTGAATTAACTATAAGAGGTAATCTAGTAAATTCAGTTCTCTGTATTTAAGAAAGATTTGACTTTAATTAATGTTTACTAACCCATCTTCATTACATGACATACTCTTACATTTGTTTATCATCTGTAGCATCTATTTAGCTGTACTTTGAATCTATATCTTTACATCTTTATTGAATGTTTTGCTAAAAATCTTAAGTAGGAGGCTCAATGGCTAGAGTTACTGGACCTGGAATCGGGAAGTCCTGAATTCAAATGTAGCCTCAGACACTTGCTAGCTGTATGATCCTGGTCAAGTCACTTAATCCTGTTTGTCTCACTTTCCTTTTATAAAATGAGCTGGAAAAGGAAATAACAAACTGCTTTAGTATCTTTGTTAAGAAAAACCTCATCAGCATTTTTTGATGTGCTGGGGCCACAGGGTCACAAAGAGTCAGACATGACTGAGTGACCAAACAAACACACCAAAGTCTTAAGTAAATTCCTACATTATTTTCCTGCCATACCTGTTTAATAATTTTATCAAAACAGCAGTTAAGAAAAGTATAATGCAACCTATTCTTAAAAAAATACATTTTATTTATATCTATAGACTATATTTGCAACACTATAATTTCATATTCTACTCCATTGAACGTTTCTTGTTGACAAATAAAAACAAGATGGAAAAAACGAACAGAGATTACATCTGACATTATATAGTATCTTGTGCTACTTGTCTCTGACTCTCTGCTATGAAAGGGCAGCTAGACTTTATTATTCTGAGAACTTAATTGCTTTTTTCAGTTAAAAGTTCATCTACTTTTTATTATTCTTTTCATTTATGTTGTTATTGCATATATTATTCTTTTCATTCTCTTTTCCATCATTTCATTCCAATCTTCCTATATTTCTCTGAATTCCACATTTATTCATAATTCCTTACTATACAGTAATATTACTTTTACCATATTTTTTTTCATCCATTCTTCAGTTGATAGGTTTATTTCCAGGTCTTTACTGCCACAAAAAGAACTACTTTAAAATGCTATAAGAGGTGGGGAGGTGCAGGTGTGTTGTGTGTATCTGTCTATAGTGTAATACTTGTTCAAATCTTTGTCTTCCTTGTGTGGTGGGCCCCAGTAAGAAAAATGCTAGATAAAGTGACATGCAAAGTTTAGTCACTTTTCTTGCTTAATTCCTACTGATGTCAAGAATATTGGGACAACTTCATGATAACTTCAGAGATTCACCAGTTTACCAATTTTTTTCTTAGACTTACAAGATTGACAATTCCTATCTTTTGTTATCTTTTCTGATTTGCATATTTTTCATTAGATGAGATTAAAGCCTTAATTATTTTAATTTTAATTTATCTTAATATTCATGATTTGGATATTTTCATGGGATCCTTTATTTGTGGCAATTCATCTTTCAAAAAAAAAAAGTCTTGTTCTCTGGTCACTTATCAAATGGGGATTGTTTTTTTCAGGTTATATTTTTTGGTCAATTTTCTCTGTATTTTGGATATCAGAATTTTTCCAGTGTTATTTTTTTGCAAATATTTTCCTTCTTCCATTTACATCCTAATTATTTTGTGATTATTTTATTTATGCATTAATTTTTAAATTTAGATAATCAAAACTTTCCATTTTATTTATGAGAATGTTTCCTTATAAACATTTGGTGGGGGTGAGAAGGAAGTGTGGATTTGAGGTGTAAAAAAGCTAACACCTAACCTGACATATAGTAAGAATTTGAAAAATTCTCTAACCATTCATTTTGTCTATCTGTTTCTGTTTCTCTGTCTCTCCTTGTCTCTCCCCATCTCCTTTGTCATTTGTTTAGTTAAGCATTATCCTCCTAGGTTTAGTTCTAATGTGAAAGATATCTAATTTTATCTCTTCTTTTTTTTTTTTTTTTTTTTTTTTTTTAATGGTGTTGTCTTGTATCCAGGTAACATGTAGATTTTGAGTTGATTGTGGTAACTAGTTTAAGATGTTTGTGTAAAACTAATTTCTGACAAAATGCTTTTCTAGTTTTCTCAATAGGTCTTATTATCTGGAAAGTCCTCTAAAAGTTTATGTCTGTGATATATCAAATATTATTATATTTTGGTTGCTTATGCTTCTTGCTTATCTAGTCTGTTCTACACATTTACTTTTGTATCATTTCATTTAACTAGTTTCAAATAATTTTGATGATTACTACATTATAATGTAGATTGAAATCTAGTTGTACTATATATCTTCTCATTATTTCCCTTGAGATTCTATACCTTTTATTCTAAAAAGAAAACAAAACAAAACAAACAACAAAAAAAACAAAAAACAAAAAACAAAAAAAAACAACCTGTAACTAGCATGCCTCTTGTGCCCTTTTTCATTGAGCAAAATTTTTAAAAGCAAAATAGGTCTGGTCAGTGACTTCTGTGTGTTAAACATTACGGATATAAAGTGGATCTATCTGTGGATATAAAGCAAGGCAAAAAAAAAAAAAAAAAGTTAGTCCCTGTTCTCAAAGTAATGAGGAGCCACTGGAACGGGAGACAATGAAGACTTGCACCAGACTGGGGGAAGTGTCAGAGAGAAAGGGGATATTTTGGCAAGGTAGAATTGACAGGACTTGTCATGGATTGGATATGGAGGAAGGGAGGGATAGAGAGATTTGAGGAGGCTGTGTAGAAGGCTGTATTGCAGTTGTTCAAATGTAGGGTGATGAGAACCTGTTCCAGAGTGGTGGCAGCATCCACCAGAGTGGGTGGGTAGAGAATGTTGTGAAGTTGGGATTGACAGGATTTGGCAACGGATTGGCTGGAGGGCTGTGGTGAGTGCCAGATTGAGGAGTCAAAGGCGACATCTAGAATTTGAACCTGGGTGGTTGGAAAGGTGCCCTGGGCAGTAATAGAGAAGTTAGGAAGAAGAGAAGGGTTAGAGTGAAAAATACCTACCGAGTTCAGTTTTGGACACAATGAGTTTAAGGTATCAGTGGAATGTCTAATTCAAGATTTCCAACAGGCAGTCAGAGATGTGAGACTGGAAGGTCAGCAGAGATATTAAAGCTAAATAAATACATATATTTCTTTGATTTCCAGAGTTTTTAATAGAAATAAATGTTAGATTTTATCAAAGTCTCTTTGACATCTATTGATGGTCATGTTTTTATTATTTATATTATTTACATAGTTTATCATTATATGATGCTTTTTTTTAAAGCTGAACCAACATGACGTTCCTGGTGGAAACCGGGCTAGTGATAGTGTATAATATTTTCAATATATTATAGCCTACTTGATAAATATTTTACTTTTTTCATCAATTTTCATTAGGCAAAGAAGTCTAGTTTTTTGTTTGTTTGTTTTTACTTCTTTTTTTCTTCCTGTTTTAGGCATCAAAATAATATTTGTGTCACAGAGAGCTTGAAAGGGCATTGCAAACAGTTTTAAGTAGTATTGGAATTAATTGTTCTTTCAGTATATAATAGAAATCATTCATAAATTCTTCTGGTATTTGGGATTCTTAATCTGCTCTACTCTGGGAACTCATTTATGGTTTCTTTAGTTTCTTTTTTTGATAGTGGATTTTCATTTCTTTTTAACAGCTCTTTAGCTTTATTTTTCAATTCAGTCATCTTTGAGTTTAATAAGTCTTATCTTTAATCTTCATAATTTTATTGTCATTTAATTGGGAAATTTTGATTTGTCTGTGTCTTTTTAATTGCATGCCCATTTTATTGATTTGCTCTTTGCTTTTCTTGTTGATGAAATGACTAAAATAAATTTTTTCTTTAAAAAACTAATTCTCATAAGTTTTGATAGGTTGTCTCATTGGATGAAATGTTCTGGTTTTTTTCTATAATTTGTTTTTTGACCTGCCAGTTATTTAGGAATATATGTTTAATCTCCAATTGCTTTTTTATTCATATTAATGGCCCCTTATCAAATATACTTTTTATTGCATTATAATCTATAAATGATGTGTGTATTTTATCATTCATAATTTCTCATTATTTCTTTTGAAATTTTAGGGTTTTTTATATTTTCAGTATTCAAGGATATCATTCATGTGGAGTGGGTAACTTGGATTTAGCATGGACTGCTGTATGCATTATGATGATAACTTTACTAAATTCATTATCATCCTCTCCCACTCTCTTAACTCTTGCAGCCATTTAGTCCAAAGGCCATCTTGTTTGGCTGAGAAAATGGAAACAAAATAAGAATTGAGCAGCGCTCTTCTTTCTCCTCTCCCTTATCCCATCTTGTGTCCTCCCCTTCACCCTTAGTAAGGCCCTTCTTCTTTGATTCACCTCTTTCTCAAATAGAGGTAAAATAAACCAATCCTAAACCAGCTTTTCATTGTTTTTGCTTTTCTTCATCAGACTCAGCTCCTTCTGCACTTCAGTGTCTTAGATGATCTTGATAAACAGTGGCAGATGCATATTCACCCCCTCTTACAATCCCCTATCTTTTATAGAAATCTCTGTAGACAAGTAGCACTTCTCTTCCTCCTTGGACTTCTTTCGTCTCCTGCTTTCCTGTTAGTATGCCATTGTAAACTCCCTGGGCTACTCCTGGTTTTGGTAACTGTTAAAGATAGGCCTTAAAATAACTGGGTCATTCAGAGAAAGTCCAGTTCTTTGAGCAACTACTTTAATACTCCATTGTCTACTCCACAAGCAATTTTAAAATAGGATAAAATAAGTAACCAATTACACAGTACAATATACTTAAAGAATGCCAGAAACTTCCAGATACTCTCAGATATCATCTCTTATCAGCTTTAAGTGGTTTTTTTAAAAAAAATTAATTCCCAAAGAGATTAACTTTTTGAGTTAAGGCATTTTTCCTAGGAGAGTCCTCATTAAATATGCATGTGCTACTGAGACTGTTCAGTGAATCAGGGGGTAAGGGTAATGAATTTGGAGACAGAAAGACCTGAGTTCAAATTCTGCCACAGACTACAGACGCGGTTGAGTTATGTGGCTCTATACACGTCATTTAATTTGGCTGTTTTTATGGGTATCAAATGACATACAAGACATACATGGGGCTTTGCAAACTTGAAAACAATCTCTAAATGCTAGCAATTTTTATGGAATTCATAGCTCTAAGTCTCAGGGCTCTTCAAGTCCACCCCCCTCATTTTATAGTTGAGCAGTCTGAATTCAGGATAGACAATTTAGGTGTTGAAATGAAGGTTGACAGAATTAGAGCACTGGTGAGGATTGGCATGGACACTTTGGACAATGGCATCTTGAGGTCTCCCCCTTGACTGAAAAGAAGTTGAAAAGAGACTTTACAACATTGTTGCTAAGTGTTCCTTAGAATAAATGGTAAATAACTAAAATGTACAATGGAGTGTATTGGCTACAAAGAAATAGGAACCATGGAACTTGACCTTGAGGTTTAAAAATTGATTGTGTGAAGGAGCTTGCAGGTTGTCTGGGGAAGAGAACACATTAAAAAATAGATCACTATGTATTATCAGTACTGATTAAGTGTAATAGACAGTAAGAATTTTTTAAATGGACTAATAGTAACTCATGTAGATATATGTGTGTATGTGTGTATATATATATATATATATATATATATATATATATATACACACACAGAGAGCATGCATGTACATTTTCCATCTTCTAAAGTGCTTTCTTGTAATAGCAAGATATTATAAAATTTTACAGAGTTGGACTTTAAAACATTTTGAGGGATGGCAAGTGCTATATATTCATGGGGAAAAGTCTCTACTAGAAATTGTTTTGCAGGAGGCATTTCTTAAGCCTTCTACCATGTGCCAGGTACTATACTAAAGTGAGAGATACAAAAGCAACAACAAAACAGTCCCTGCCCTCATGAAACATATTTTAATAGGGCAGATAATATATAAATTTTAAAGTTTTGTACAAGATACATATAAAGTCTACAACCTTCTGGGAAAGGCACTAGCAACAAATTGATCACATTAGGGAATGACATGAGATATCATTGAGAAGTTAGGTTAGGTCCATCTACATCAAAGAGAGCTTTGAATGCCAGGCTGGAGTTGAGATTTGATCCCAACCTAATGATCCCAATATAACAGCAGAGGTGTTGGAGCCAGAAAATTGGCCTGATCACTGGTATTTTAGGACAGTTTGGTAGTAATATGTAGGCTGGATTAGAGTAAAGAAGCACAGTAGTGGAGTGATGTTAGGGTCTGAGCTATAGCTTAGAGAAGGACAATAGCAGTGGGAAGATAAAGGGAGGGACAGAGATGAGACACATTCCAAAGAGAGAAGGAATATGATACCGTAATTTGTTATGGTGTTTTATGCTTTTCCAAATGCTTTCATACCCAATATCTCATTTGATCCTCTTGAACAAACACCTTATGAATTGTTCAAGTGACTATATATTATATATAGTTGTAGTATACTACAGCATAGTATACTATATATCACCTATATATGATATATGGAGCCTTATACTTTCCCAGATAATTTCATGTCAATATTAAGGTATGATTTTTTAAAAGTATATCCTTTTTAAAATGTAGCATGCTGACAATGATTTTTAAAAATTAATTATATAACTTTTAAAAATTTATTATCAGGCCAGTAGCATCCGAGTCTGCATAGAACTATGCTTCGAGGTATTCTGGGAAAAACCATTCGACTTCTTGGCTATACTCTTCAATATGGTTGTATAGCTCATTGTGCCTTTGAATATGTTGGTGGTGTTGTCATGGTAAGTTTTGAATATTCAGTAACAGTCACACTGATAAAAATCTAAGTTTTGGTAAAAGATCTGTCTAGGCATTTGCTAGTTGGTCAAAAGATGCAATTTGAAATGCAAAATTTCCTCGTGTTCTGAGGTCAGATGAAGGTATCACTGTGTAATGTCAATTGATGTTTAAAGAAAATTAAATTTTCTATACTTAGATCTATTATCCATTAAGCTTTGTATTTTATTTCTGAGAGGCATAAAGACCTGTTGCAACAGGACACAATTATGTTTCCTAGAATTGTTATTATAAAGTTAGGGACATGTCCCCGATCCTGATAGTTTTTGATGAATTCGAAATTTTTCTAACATTTTGTGACGCAAAGAAATCTGCCAATAAATATGCTTTTTTATTCCCACTTCTTCACCTTACATTGTCAATTACAGAGAGCCTTTCCTTTCAGGTTTGTTAATACAGCTATCTTTATTACTTGATTCATTTTATGGGGCCATCTACTACTTCTAGGTAGGAGTCATTTTTCAAACAGTTCAGTACCTGGCTCAGCACAGTCATCTCTATCCCAATTGCTCCTTGTGTACCTGAAAGATTTAATGAATGCATTGGTATTTCCTCAAACATTCTGCCACATTAGTTCATCAGGCTTCCCCTGCTTCCACGATAGGGACTTTGTCCTGCCCTTATTCTTATCAATACTATAACTGCTCTGCTTCTGTGACATTGAATTTTAAAATTCCTCTTTGATCACAACCTCCAGTCTTTCCATCTTTTCCTTTGCTTTGCTCCTAAACCTGTTTCTCATCTTCACTATGACCTCCAGTTATTCTACCACTCTCTGTTCTCCTGGTGATTAACTGTGTTTTGACTTCCCTTTCCTCCCTGTATCATCTTGATTCATAGGGTGACCTCAACCCCATTCTAACTTCTACCCTTTAATCTCTTGGCCCTTGCTCCTTTTGCCAGACATGCTTTGCTAAATTGCGGTCTTTAGTTTTTTTCCTTACTGAATATTCATCTTCTCTCTTTCCACTCACATACTGAAGAAAATCTTAAAATCATGCTGACTAGGTTCAATACAGATTTCTGTTTGATATCAGCTGTTGTTCCAGACCTCCTTTCCTTGAAAACCTGCTGTCCTTCTCTTTCTCCTTAGCAGTGGCTGTTTCTTCCTACTTTATTGAGAAAACAAGCCACCCAATCTGATCTTTTTCTCCCCTATTCTGTACCTCAGATGACCTCTTTTTTATCCCTAGTCTCTACTTCTGTATTTCAGTTTTTGATGAAGAGTCGACTTTTCTCACAAAAGCCAGCTCCTCTTGCTTCCTTGTGTCCCATTTCCTTTCATTACAAGGGAGTTTGTCCCTTCAATCATCACCTGCAGTTTACAGTCTCTTTTATTTTAATGGTGCCTTTCCTCCCATACATCTGCCTAAGTTTCCTGGATCCGCTAACAATATTCATTTAATCTGGCTGTCCCCTAAATAGTCATTTATCTTTTTTACCTCCATTGCCTCACCTTTTACTCCCTTTTAGCTCCTAACAATCTGTTGGCTAGCCCCATCACTCCACTGAATTGATTTCTCCAAGGTTAAACAGGCTGTTTGAGTTATTCTGCATTTTTTTCTTAGCCCTCATTTTACTTGACCCTCTGTACCTTTTAAGATTATTGACCTTCTCTTCTCCCAGAGCCTTTCTCCTCTCTTGACTTTTGTGACACCAGTCTCTCTGAGTTATTCTCCTACTTTGTCTGCACTCATACTTCTTTACAGAGTCATCCTCCTGTTTTCTGCTTGCTAAGTTTGGGCATCCCCAAAGGTTTTGTTCTTAGCTCTTTTTTTTTCTCTTGATGATGATCCTCTCTCTCCATGATCTTCAGCTTTCACAAATCCAAATGCCATTTATACAGATGACTCTCACATCTATATATCCAACTTTGTTCTCCATATTTCTTTTAGGATAAAAAAATCCTTAGTCTGGCTTTAAAGCCCTTCATAATTTGTCTCCCATCTAACTTTTCAGTCTTATTTTATATTATTCTCCATTCCAGTGAAAATCACTTATGCCAGTTACTTGTACCTTATGTTCCATCTTCTCAGGCTGTCTTCTACATCTGGAACAAAATACTCACTTTATTTTCCTGTACCTCTTTGAATTCCTTCCTTCAAAACTCAGCTCGGGGCCAGCTCCTACATAAGGCCTTTTGTGATATTCCCTGGCCATTAGTGTTCTCTGCTTCTTTAAATTATTTCTTGTATTTGTGTATTCTTCATGTTTACATATGTATGGGTAATCCAGGCAGCAGACTGAGTCTGTTTTCTGAGGAACACCTAAGCTAAAAGTTCAGAGAAGCTCAATTTCTATTGAATGGCCTCTTGGTAATGAAGGTTTTAGCTATAATGACTCAGGTTAGAAAGAATATCTTGCAGTTATAGTGGCTATGTATACACAGTGGAAAAGGGGTACTAAAATCACACAAGTTTCAACCTAATGATTAGTGTTTCACTCTTTGTCTAGTAGTCAATTGATGTTGTATCTAAATGGAAGGTTGGTTTGCAGAAGCAAATGAAGAATTGGTGAAGTCATTTTTATGCTGTGCTCCAAAGCAGCAAGAAACACAATTTCATGGGATATTTGCTTATTTCAAATTGGTAGTGCTCATGATAAGCATTTGCAAAAATACTACCCATGAAAGAAATTGTAGCTTATGTACTAACTAGCATAAGTCTTCATCAAGACTGCATTTTCAGACTTGTCAGGTGTCTTTGAATTCTTCATATTTGTAATTTCTTATGGTGTAATAATTGAATACTTTCTTCAAGAGAAGAATGAGAAGGTTCTGTGTAGTACCAAATAATATCCTACAACAAAATGAAATGAATTAAAATGTTAACAAATGGGTAAAAAATCTTTTTTAATGTAAGGATGATTCTTAAGTCTACTCTCTGTAGAGAGAACACTGACTTATTACAACAAAGAAAAAAATTAATATAAAATTTTTAAAAGAATAAAAATACATTTAAAAGTTATTGTATGAAAACAAAACTTACATCTTTACTTATGTAAACAGTTATCACTAAAAAATAGGATATGAATGGAATAGATTAAGATAGATAATCATATAAAAATTTAACTATTGTAAATAAATTTCTATTTTTAAAAAAGACCAAAAAAAGTTTTAGTCAGCAAACACTTGACTCACTTGCCAAGAAAAAAGATATGTCCACTTAAGACAGCATTGTTCCATAATATGATATAACTTGTAAAATCTTTTAGTGATCAGTGATGGAAAATTGGAAAAACAGTAGGGAGTAAAACCAGTTTAAAGAAATTGTGGCAGGAGACAGAACTGCCCAAGGGTATTTTAGTATAAAATAGGAGAACAATAAATCCAAGAAAAATGAAAAAGATGTACAATTTTTTAAAAAGTTTTTTTCACTATTAAGGACTGTAGAACAAATAGAGAAAATTAAAGGCAATTATTTGTCACAATGGATAGAGTGCTGGACCTGAAGTCCCTGATTTCAAATATAGCTTTATTTAATAGCTGCATGATCCTCAGTAATTCATTTAATTTATGTCCATCTCAGCTTCCATAATAGTAAACTGAAAAGCATAATAGCATCTACCTCCCAGGGTTGTTTTGAAGATTAAATGAGATAATATTTTATAAAGCGCTTAGCATGGTACTTGGCACCCATTAGTCCCTATATAAATGCTTTTTATTTTCCTCTCCTAACTATATCATCACAATTCTAGATATGCCTATAGAGTTAGAAATGGCACCAAAGAAAGGAAATTAGGCCAAGTGTATAGAGTGGAGTTTTGTGCTGAAGGTGACACAATTGTGGGGATATTGAGGCATCAATTTACAAATTATCTCAAGGAGGTGAAATTACAAAATAAATGGGAAAAAAAACATAGACCTTATTAATCCTCCCTACCCTCCAAAATTGAGCAAAAGAAGATTAATACTTACTGAACTATATGTCTACTTTGTTATCTGTATAGAATTTTTGTGAGAATTATCCACATGTGCATTGGAATCAAACCTTAGTGAGGGTATTAGAAGTTTTTGTCAATCCTTCTTAATTCTAATGCCTTTATTTTGTTATTTATTTGCTATCTGCCTCTTTTTATGTATCCAATGATTAGCACAATGTGTGGCATATAATATGCACTTAATGTTGATTGATTGGTTAATTATTAGTGAGAAACAAATGGACCTCTTCAAGTGCTGTTCTAAAGTCAACTATGTCATTTAACATATATTTTAACATGTATAACATATATTGGATTGCTTGCCATCTAGGGGAGGGAAGTGGGGGGAAGGAGGGGAAAATCTGGAACACAAGCCTATGCAAGGGTCAATGTTGAAAAATTATCCATGCATATGTTTTGAAAATAAAAAGCTTTCAAAAAAAATAAAATAAAAAATAAAGTCAACCATGTCTGTATGGTCATACAATTGAAAGATGTTGAGAATACAAATTCCCGCTTTTGGTAATTGTTAATTATATCCAAGCATTTACTTGGGTAGAGCAAAATATCACCTGAAAAACCCTCCTCCAACAAAATGTTCCCCATGCAAAAAAAATCAGTTATTCATGATTTTCTGAGAGATATAGCATAATCTTTTCAACAGCGTTCTGATCATTAATGTCCAGGGTGGCATAAAATGGAAAGATGTATGCTCACCGAAGAGTCTTGCCATCATAATGGAAGAGATTCATTTCCAGAGCAAAAAAGCGACACTTTGTAGATGATGAAGTCCTTCAGGTGTTCGTATTTGTGGATGACATCATGCTTGTTGCATTGAGCCCTAGCATATTGCAGAGCCTATAGGAAGAAGACTGTATCCAAATAGTATTCTTTCTAAAGCTCTTAGTACTCCTTTAGGGACATAGGTGGTTAATAGCAGTTATCCTGTGCCTTTCCCTATTCAAGAATTTTACCTCTTGGGGCATTTAGATGGCACAGTGGATAAGAGTACTGGCCTTGGAGTCAGGAGGACCTGAATTCAAATTCAGCCTCAGATACTTCACACTTAGCTGTTTGACCATGAGCAAGTCACTTAATCCCAATTAAGTGGGATTAATTTACAAAAATTTAAAAAATAAAAACCAAGAAGAAGAATTTGATCTTTTCAACTATAAAGGAAAACCCAAGCAAATTATGTATACCTTTTGTCCACATTGACCTGCAATTAAACTGATACCTTTGGAGTCATCCATTAATATCACATACCTAAGTTTTCTTCCAGCCCCAAATCTATGATCTTGATCCTGTGATCTTAACACACTATAAAAGTATAGTAAGTTGAACCTAGAATGAATAGGAGAGTAAGGTAGGCTATGCTCAGGCAATTATAAAGCTTTTTTAATGACCCCAGTCTTCTAGAAACAAAAGCTTCTCTCTCTTTTTTTTAATACTGGCTTTTTTATTTTCAAAATACATGCAGAGATAGCTTTCAGCATGCACCCTTGCAGGACCTTGTATTCCAAATTTTTCTCCCTTCCTTTTCCTTTCTCCCGTAGATAGCAAGTTATTCAATATGTGTTAAATATGTACAGTTCTTCTATATATTTCCACAATTATCATTATACCCAAGGAAAATAAGATCAAAAAGGAAAAAAGAGAAAAAAGTAGCAAACAACAATAAAAAAGGTGAAACTACTGTGTTGTGACCCACATTCAGTCCTCATGACCTTTCTCTGACTGCAGATGGCTCTCACAAGTCTATTGGAATTGGCCTGAATTATCTCATTGTTGAAGAGAACCACATCCATCAGAATTGATCGTTGTATGATCTTGTTGTTTCCATGTACAATGTTCTCTTGGTTTTGTTCATTTCACTCAGCATCAGTTCATGTAGGTCTCTCCAGGCATCTCTGAAATTATCCTGCTGATTGTTTCTTACAGATCAATAATGGTCCATAATGTTCATATACCACAATTTATTCAGCCATTCTCCAACTGATGGGCATCCACTCAATTTCCAGTTTCTTGCCACTACAAAAAGAGCTGCCACAAGCATTTTTGCACATGTGGATCCTTTCCTGCCTTTAAGATCTCTTTGGCATATAATCCAGTAGAAACACTGCTGGATCAAAGAGTATGCGCAGCTTGATAACTTTTTGAACATAGTTCCAGATTGCTCTGAAGAATAGTTGGATCCATTCGCAATTCCATCAACAATGTATCAGTGTCCCAGTTTTCCCACATCCCCTCCAACATTTGTCATCATCTTTTCCTGTCATTGTAGCCAATCTGTAGTGGTACCTCAGAGTTGTCTTAATTTGCATTTCTCTGATCAACAGTAATTTAGAACATATTTTCATATGACTAGAAATGGTTTTAATTTTTTCATCTGAAAATTTTCTATTCATATCCTTTGACCATTCATCATTTGGATAAGGAAAAGCCTCTCTTTTTAATATGCTCCTACAGCATGATTGGATTTCCAAGAAATAAAAGACTAGGTACTGGCTCATGGCTAGGGAGAACAGGCTGAAGCATGATACACAAGGACCCAAGAAGAACAAGGGTAAACAACAATTTTAAATAAATGATCACAAAAGACAATGGGATCATCCTGGCAAGGATGAGGACATTTCTTATACGCTACTGGTGTCCTTGTGATACTAGGAGAAAGCATGCTGAGTAACCCTCTTCAATGAACCTATGGCAGAATGTAGATATGGGTCATATAGAAGGGTAAGCATGGAGGAAGTTCACTTTGGACTAACTTTTATAAGTAAAACCATTTACAATTTGGGACATGTTATAGATTACTTAATTTTATCCATTGTAGTCCAGCCACAGTGGACTCCTTACTCTCTTACACAGGACTCCTTTCTTTCTTTGGGTTCTGTGCTTTTTTCATACAGGCCATTGTCCATCATTATTTACTTCTGCCTCTGAAAATCCCTCATTTCTATCAAAACCCAAAGTATATGTCCCTTCCTAAATGAAATCTTTCTGAAACTCTTTAGCTATTGGTATTCCTTCTGCAAATTATTTTGTATTTATTTTCCTATAGAGGTTATTTCCAATAGAATGCAGTCTTCTTGAGGTCTGTCATTTTTGTCTGTGTCCACAGTGGCCAGCATATCATAAGTACTTAATGTTTGTTGAATTGAATTATAAGTTTGCATTCAGTTTGTTATCTTAAGAATCATTTAAAAAAAAAAAAGAATCATTTTATTTCAAAATAACGAATAGCAAGAACTTGGGGGGGTGTAAAGCTTCTTTAAAAGAAATTTTAAAAATTCATAATTTCTATTAGATGTGTTCTAATTATAAAATAATTTTTTATAGTGTTCTGGACCATCAATGGAACCTACAATCCAGAATTCTGACATTGTCTTCGCAGAAAATCTTAGCCGACATTTTTATGCTATCCAAAGGTAAATTTCACTCATGGAACTTTGAAGTAAGAAATTTCTGAAGATTATGATAAAAGGAATATCAGAGAGCTCATTTAGGCCAAGTTCAGCCAAAGCATGGACCTCTTTTATGCCATCCCCAGCCTCTGCTTCAAGAATTCTAGTAAAAAGGAACTCACTGATTACTGAGGCAACACTTTCTATTTTTAGACATTTCTTTAATTGTTTTTTAAAGGTAAATTTCTTATTTGTGGCTTAACATTTAAAATATTTCCTTGAGAAATTACAAGTTTCTTGTGCTATTGTCCATAATGATTACAAATAAACTCATGTAATTCTCATGGTCTTTTTCTTTACTTTTATGTTAGTGATTTGCTTGATTTTTTTTTTTTTTTTTTTTTTAGCATGGGTATTTCAGTCTCTTATAGAATTTCTCACCAGTGTTGGTGAAGAATTCTATTGTGTAATTATGGAGTCAGTACTTCTAAAAATCACATACACACACACACACACACACAGTACATACACAGACATAATGTTCATGTTTTATGTCAGTATTTCATTTTATTTGTGCATGTTTGTGTGTGTGTTAATGTATCCAATATATGTAAACAATTACTCTTCTTTTTCACCTGTATAAATGTTAACTGTTCTTCAATCTCCATCTCACATGCTATCCTCTCTCATAAAACTGCCTCATTTTCCTTTATATTACGTGGATCTCTCACTCATAATTTCTCATAATGGAGGTAAAAATGATAACTCATTCAAATAGTGCTTTTAAGATTTGCAAAGGGCTTGCCATACTCATTTGGTCTTCATAAATTTATGAAATATATGCTGCAATTATTATCTGTATTTTATAAAATCTGAAATCAAGATTCTGAGATATTTAGTGATGTTCTCTTGGTCACCCACAGCTGAAAACTGAACTATAATTCAGGCCCCAAATTTCTGACTCCAACAACCTACTGCACCTACTCCTTCACACTGTAGTACTGATAATATTGTTGACTTTAATATGATGGTTTTATTACTTGTGCCACAATTTAGGTATTTAATATTCTCTCTTTTATTGTGCTTGAAATTGTTTTTTCTCATATCACTTTCCCCAACAAGTTTGTACACTTCTTGGGAATTGGGAGAATGTTAGAGAATCTTTTAGCTTTAGGGTACATAGAAGACACTAAGTAAAACATTTGGAATTGACTTAAATAGTGTGTTATTTATTTCTCCACTGAATAGAACTAAATGTTGAGTTGTCTTGCAAACAAACCTATTCATTCAGCATAATTAAGTCTACTGTCTGACTTTCTTGAAGGCAAGATTGATCTTTCTACTTTTTCTATGTATTCAAAGTGGTAACACTGGGTTACATGGTAGTAATATGATTAATTTTACATAGTTTTGAGAGATTTATAGTGGGTTCTTTTTCTGTGGTTTAGTTCTGAAGATTAGTGTACAGATGGTAGCTCCCAGAAGTGGGGGAAACAGATCATGGAACTCACAGATGTAGGAATACCTTTGCTACTACAGTAATTGATTACTTCTCACTTTTAAACATAAGACCATGTCAGTACATATGGGGTAGCAGAAAGAACATTGGATTAAAAGTGAGAAGACCTAAGGTCTAGACCTAAATCTGCCATTTATTGGGCATATGTCCTAGGAAAGTAAATTTTTTCTCTGAGTTTTCATTTCCAGGAAAAATAATATTGCCTACTTTCCAGAGTGGGATTTATGATAATCAAAGGAGAGCTGGGTGAAGTAGTAGATAGAACACTGGACTTGGAATCAAGATCTTTCTGAATCTGGATTTAGTTGTGGTATGACCATGGGAAAGAAGTATATTCACAATTGGCTTCAGTTTCCTCAGTTCTAAAATACAGATAATGATAGCATCTACCTGCCATTTGTAAGAAACAAATGAAAATAATATTTGCAAAGAGCTTTTGCAAACCTTTAAGCACTCAATAAAGATTAATGATTGTTATAATAAACTGTAAAGTATTAAATGTATCATGTGCATTAGAATATAATGTATAGTGTATACTAGAATAGTATCAATAACATATTATGTTATAAATGACATTTGATAAGCAGTTTGACATTTTTCTTAATTTTTCCTTTCAGAGGTGACATCATAATTGCCAAAAGTCCAAGTGACCCTAAATCAAACATTTGTAAAAGAGTAATTGGTTTGGAAGGAGATAAAATTTTCACGCATAGCCCATCAGATTACCTTAAAAGCCATAGTTATGTAAGTAATGGAACTGTTTGTGCTCTATATTGCATTATGGTTGGTTAATGAGAAGTAAATACAATTACAAAAGAAAGTAAGACTTTAATGTTCGTATATCTACCCTTGATATTATTGGGAAATCTTCTAGATTATTCCCCATAACACATAATGTTTGCCAATGATTTTAGATAGATACCAGTTAGTTATCATTTTAAGGAAAATGCCATTCCTATATTCTCTAGTGTTGTTGTTTTTTTTTTAATAGGAATGGGTGCTGTATTTTGTCAAATGCCTTTTCTGTATCTGTTGAAATGTAATTATTATTATATGATCACAATATATAATATTATAATATGATACATAATGATATTATTTTTGTTTATTTTGTTTTTGATATGGTTAATCATGCTGATAGTTTTTTCAAATATTGAGCCAGCCCTGCCTTTTTGGGCTAGTCATAGTTTATGATCCTTGTGATATATTACTATAATCTCCTTCCTCCTACTTTACTTAAAATTTTTGCATCAGTATTCTTTAGAGAAATAGTCTTTTTTTTTTTTTTTCTGTTTTGATTCTCCTGGTTTAGCTATCAGCACCATATTTGTGCTATAAAGGGAATTTTGGTAGGACTCCAATCTGTTTTTTTTTTTTCAAATAGTTCATTTTGGATTGGAATGAATTATTCTGTAAATATTTGGCCAGATTCACTTGTATATCCATAATTTGCATTTCTTAAGAAGTTTTAAGCTTGGCTGTGATATGACTAGTGGGTTTAGTATCATTGAGTTTTAATCAGTACATTACATAACATACATTAACAATAACATCAGTACATTACAGTAACATACATCTTATAAACCAAGAAATCACTCAATTTCTGTCTCCTACTTATTTCTAATATCAGAAGCTAAAAGTAATGCAGATATTATATTGCAAATGAAGGAAGAAGAAAGTGCCTTGTATATAACATATAGTAAGTGCTTAAGAAATGGTAAATCAATGATGTGATCACTCTTATCTTCTTCCTCCAGCTGTCCATCATGCTAGTCATGGTACATTAGAGAGAGGCTAGAGGGTAGTGTCATTTATACATACTCAGTCTAGCATGTAAGGCAGCTTACTACAGGAATACTATCTTAAACTTCTTTGGCATTTTAAATTTCTTCAATTAACCAATCAACATGCAGTTATTAAGCCCTTATGTAGCAGGCATTGTGCCAAGGTCTGAGGATGTAGTGAAAACCTCAAAACAGTCCCTACTCTCATGTAATGTATCTCCATTTTAAGGAACCCTGCATGTCTGTAAGTAGAAGGAAGGCAATCCTAGAGGGGAAGGCCCCAGCGCTCAGGGGACCAGGAGAGGTCTACAGACTTCTGAGCTGAGTCTTAAAGGAAATCAGAGATTCAAAGACTTGGGAGTTAGAGAGAGTAACCCAGGCCCAGTGACAGTCTGTATCATTGCATGAGTTCGGGGGGGCTAGAACCTGCTGTTTTGATAACAGAGAACAGGCCAGTATGGGAAGTAATAGATTAAAGAATTAACTAACATCTCCTCTAATAACTTTGGTCTTATGAGGCCAATATTTTTATGGCTAGATTAATTTACCTTCATAATTATACTTAATTATGACCCGTGAATTCCTCTTTGCCGCTTGGTTGTCATCCTGGACGAATCTATTTAACTTCTCTGGTCCTCAAAGAACTAAGATTATCAGTTACAGAAAAGTTGTTGATCTGAGTGGCACTAAAATCCTAGGCCAACAAAATAATTATAAAAGTCCCTAACTATATAGTCTAAATTCTTTTGATTGAGTAATTGCTATGCTGTTTATTGAGTACCAATGATAAATCTTGTACTCAAATATAATTTTTTTCATCTTTTAATGTTATTTTCACTGGGTATATATAAATGTTAGATGATTGGGATGATAAATAACGTAAAATAGCAGATCTCTAAAAAGGAGCATTATTTACCAGCACTCATTTTCATCTTCAAAAAAATTCTTAAATTTTTCTAAATGTGGCAAAATCAGCATTCTGTGACTACCACTATTTAAAGGACCATTTTCTATTCCTAATGTTCATTTAATTGAGTTAACTGCCATCTATGAACTTTAACACTAGAAAAACAAGATGAATGACATAAAATGACTTGTTCATGTTTTCTTTAGTTTTTTTGTCTAAGTGTTATTAGAGGAGCATTAGCAAAATTTCAGGACTTAATTACAAGTACTCTTTGCTCCTAATCAGACAAGACTTACCAAGGAAAATATGATTTAAATTATTTTGAATGATAGGAGGGGACTGATTTAACAGATAGTATGTACTCAGTCATAAGATGTTTTAATGAGCAAAAATTAGTGTTTACATTGAGTTCAATATATACTTTCAGAATATTTAATTTCTTAATGGAAAATATTGATCTGTAGTATTTGCACAATCATCAATCCATGCTTCAAAGGTTGCTTTTTAAAAAACCATTGCTATCTTTAGTTTAGGATAATCATAACCATTCATTTGGGTGTTGTGTTTTTGAACTTTGAATAAATTAGAACTTGGTGCCATTTTTTTCAAATAGTCCCTTCATAGGTTCTGGCACATTTAAGAACCTAAACCTGTATTTTAGTTGTCCAATTGTTATTTCTAGCAGTTTCTCAAATTTTGCTTTTTTTTTTTAAATAGATGGATATTAGAAGTAGAGAAGAAAGTGGGGTATTTGATGATCAGATATTAATATTGCTTCTGAAAGAAAAGCCTGTGATTGCCAAGTATCTTTTTTTCATGTTTTCTCATCTGGCCTAGTCAAGCTATAGAAGTTCACATTGTACCTTTTATAGAACCAATTCAGCAAATGTGTTTCATTAATCAAGCCAATTTATACAGACAGTTCATCCAAGTTTGGAAATCCCTGAAGAGATGTCCTAAGTGCTATCTTTCATTCTCTACCTCTGTTGGAGAGGGCTCCTGTTTAGCTATCTCAAACTAACACTGGTGCTGTCTTAGTAAATGGCCTCTTATCTTTTCCAGTTCAAATTCTTAACAAATCATTGTTGTTTATAAGTTTGTAATACTACTATTAAGCTGTTGCTTGAGTTATGTTGGAAATTTGCTCTTCATTAGATACTGCAAAACTACAGTGAATATCAGTATTAAATATGATTTCATACAGTTACTGATGTCCTTTCTTGTTTATAGTCAGTTCAGAAAATGAAATATCTACACACTGTTGTCTGGAACCTGTAATATACAATTTAGCATATGAAAGAGATCGCATTGTTCACAAGCTGGCAAAAAGTAACATAAACAGATCCCTACTTAAGAATAAAAAACATTTTACTGATTCCAGAGGCCTAGGGAAAGCAGCAGGTTTTTTGTTTGAGAAAGTTGGGTAGAGAAGGTTCTGCCGCATAGAAACCATGATTTATATTTTACATTAAGTTTTTGGAAACAAGGTAATCCCCAGAAAGATGCTATTGCCATGCTTTTCATAGGATTCTATGGGCTAAGGTCTTTCAGTTGGTTGAAGGAGTTTTGGCTAGTGAGCTATGAGCTGAAGTTGGGATTATTTAAGAACAAACTTCCTGGTGTGGGTACTTTGTCTCTCTTGCCTTTCTATGCTAGCCAAACACTTCAATCTTCAGCTAGAAGTCAGTCTTTTGCAATGAAGTTGCTTTAATTTGAAACACCACACTTAGAAGTTAGTTACCTAAAATAGATTGGGATTTCCCTGATTTGTATCAATTTAACCTGCAGGCAAGTTTAGTTTTAAAATACCATTTATTTAGTTAATAGATAGGAATGTCCACAAACTAACATAGGATATGAAAAATAAAACACTGCACAAGTGGCGTTGGAAGGAAAGGTAAACCTCCACTTAAGACTAGATGGGGATTTTGAAGTGGATTTGATGTAATTTAGGAGAACAATACCTAGTTTCAGATGATGTGTTTGGGGTTTAGCCCCAAATGATGAGATTTAGGTACCAAATGCTGGGGTTGGGTCATGTGAAGAAGTCACAATGGCCATTCTCTTTGGCAAAAGGTAGGTTTATATTTAGGAGAAGAGGTTACAGACAAAATGAAGAGATAAAATAGGCACCAGAAATGGTAAATGTGAAATAGAGTTGGGAGAGCATTATTAGATTAGCAAGGAAAAGGGTTTTAACAAGTAATGATGGAAAAGACAAATTCCTTAGTGGAACTCACAATTCACCAGGAGAAAGGGAACACCCCGAGAAGTTGGCGTATGCTAAATCTATAGAGGAATTTAGCAGCTTAAAAGAAGTATTTATTAAAGAGAAAAGGCCCTGTGAGGAATGAGAGGAGAGAGATACCATGTGATATGGGGAGGTGAGGGGAAAACCTCCATGAGGCAGAGTGCCGTGGCCCACTGACCCAGAGCGGTCAGCAGAGATGATGTGAGCCACGGACTGGGGAAATTTAATCCCAGAGGTCGGATATAACTTGGATTTCTGACTGCATATAGCAAGCTAGAGCTGCTCACAACCTCCACCAAGGCCTGTCAGGGCCTTTTCCTGCCTGCCCAGAGGAACAATGCCATCAGAACCTCCACCCCTCTCTGCCAGCTGCACTCAGGTACTCAGACCCTTATCACATGGCTGTGTGGTCTGCAGCCATTGGTGAATGTGTAAGATTTCTGCTAATTTCGGCATGGCTGTTCTGGCTCAGCCCCTTCCCCTGTGCCTGGAAGCAGGAGGTGCCTCATAAAATAAACTGATGGTCCGTCCCAAGGTACCAGAATACAGAAGTTGCAGAGACCTTCTAGCAGGCCTAAAATTGACTTGTCTCAGTGCAGGAATAAGTCTCTGCCATGACTTTTCCAGACTTGGCGAATACATGCTGTTAGGCAAACTGTGTATGTAACAAGAGCCTAGCACATGTCCATTTTGTCAGGGCTTCTCCTCCACCCCAGGGGGGCAGCGTAAAATATTGTTGTTGAGAAGTAGAGGCAGGTGACGTCCTGTTCTGAAGCCACTCAGTGAATGGTGGGAGTTGTTGACCTTCATCCTCGAAGAGAGCCAAGACACAGGCCGGGTAAGGTGACCCAGAGCTGTCTGGGTTCAGTGGCCAAATAGAGACAGATCAGTATGACAGATGGCCCTGGATGTAGTGGGAGATGTTGGTTTTTTTAAGCTAAGGTCTGTTTGACTGAGGCAACACCAATGATGTGATTAGGGCTAGGTAGCCACTGAGGCAAAGAATGGCCTCTTTCACCTAATCTAAAAGTATAAATAAACAAATCTGGGAGGGGAAGACCCTCAGGGTTTGTGGCCAAAGCAGAAATGACTGCTACTTACATTCAATTTGTGTAAAATTAATTTTTTTCTCTCCCTCCCTCCCTCCTTCCCTCCCTTCTTCCCTTCCTTCCCTTCCTTCCTCCCTTGCTTCCTCCCTTCCTTCCCTTCCTTCCTCTCCTCTCTTCCTTCCCTTCCTCCCTCCCTCTCTCCCTCTCTCCCTTCCTCCCTTCCTTCCTAAAAAGAAAGAAAACTGAGTCAGCTATGTCTTTCCTGTGTGCTCTGCTTGATGCTCCCCTATTGTAAAAATACTTTTTGCCAATATTCTCGTGCTCCAGAAGTTCTGAAGCCATTTTGACTCCTATACCAAATGCCCCCAATGGCAGCTCTCCTAGAGAAGGCCTTTGGGACTTAGGACAGGATGATCCTCACAGAAAGGTGAAGTAGTAGAGGGAATTGAACATTTGTTTTGGAGCCTAGACTAGCTTCAGCCAGACTTCACTTCACTGCCAGGACATTTCCCCTATTTTTTTCTTTCTATTTCTAGAAACACAATCAAATCAATTCTGTCATTGCTCCTATATAAGTTTGACAATACCCCTCCCCTTCCTTGACTTTTACCTCATAAAATGGCAAAAAATAGTGAAGCAGAAGAAAAGTCGGAATGGGACCCAGCTAAGTCAAATAGTTCCAAAAGAATTTATAGATAAAACTGGAAAGAGGGCAACAAATAAATGAAAAAATGGAACAGTGTGCCAGAAATTCTTTAGCATTTTGTTTTCATCATCATGATAGGAGAACCATGACATTTGTACTCCCTAAGACCTCAATTCCTTATTCTTTATGAGGAAGTAGAAATGTCACTTATGATTAGAATGAGAAGGGCGTCTGAAGTAGATGAGATACAAATAGTTTTGAATGTATCAAGGAATCTATTTTTCTTTTTTTTTTTTAAGTCAAATGACAAATTTTTAATAGATTTTAACAGGGTGTACAAGTATAAAACACTGGTTTTGTATTTCAAAAGTTGCAGGGAGCCAGTCATTTTAAACAGTCTACAAAACATATGCCAGTAGATTACATAAAAGATACCATACACAAAATATAAAAAGCTGAAAACAATGAAGGAATCTATTTTCAAGATATCTGAATGAAAGAAGATACTGGACAATTAAAATAACTGTGGATGGTGTTGATACCAAAAAAAAAAAAAAAAAAAAAAAGGATTACAATAAGCAACCATCCATATTCCTTTTTTTTTTTTTTTGCTTTATATGAAAAATCCTTAATAGATTGATTTATTCAAGGTTATCCTTGATGAAAATATGAAAAGGAAACAAATAGACTTTTACAGATAATTTTTGAAATGTATAAAGAGCACAAGCTGCCTCTCTGTTTAATGTTATGTATCTAATGTATACTTTGTGAAAATGTAAATGTTGTGATTTTACAAAACTTTCAGTTCTGGAGAGCAAAACAATCTCAGATTTTACCTCTGAATTATCTCCTGTATGATTTAATATCCTATAAAATCCCTTGATAACAACAATATCAAATAACAATGCAGTAATAGAAATGATTTTTTTCAACTATTTTCTTATTATCACTGTGAAGTATAAAGCAAAGCATGAATATGTGCTCATATTCATGTACTGGCCAGTGACTTGTGAAAGCTTTATCATCTGGCAAGATCCCATCAGCCTTGGAACTTCACTGCTCAGTGCCTCTGCTCCTCTGTTTGGGCTGGCCATGAACACCCGAGCCTCCCTTGAAGGACGGAGCACAACACAGGATATTCCTCATTTCTCACCTGGCTGCTCTACTCTAGAACATATCTGACTTCTCCTGGTGGAGTCAGGAAGACCTGACTTCACCACTTACTAGCTACTTGACTCTGACAAAATCATTTAACCTCTGTCCCCCTTAATTTCTTCAATTGTAAAATGGAGGTAATAATAGCATCTACTTCTCAGGGTCTCTGTGAGAATCCAGTGAGATAATGTGCCCGCTCCTACTTAAGCTATGATAAATGCTTTTCTTTTCTCATATATCTCTCTCTCTCTCTCCTCTCTCTCTCTCCTTCACACACACACACACACACACACACACACACACACAAAATTTTCCTAAAATCATATGGCAGTTTGAAATTGCACTGGCATATATTAGGGACAGTGTTAATGCTTATTTCCTTACCCTAAGCTTGTTGGAACACCTTGATTGCATATACACAGACACCCATGCTGTATATAACATACGTATGATTATCTCTGTGTATATGTGATTTATGAGGAAACATGAATAAAAATTGGTACAAGATGAGAGGCTAATTTGTGATTGGTACTATTGGAGAAGGAGTATCTTGTAAATGAGATTGAAGATATTTTTTGTGTGTAGATTAAAAGATAGCTTCCCATTCTTGGTTTAAAAAAAACCTGGCACTGCTTTCAGTGGCATAAATAATGGAATGAAATGTTAACCAAAGGTCAACCTGTACTCTGGTCACATACATTCAGGTGTGAGGAAGCAAGGACCTCTTATATTTAATGAAAATTGTTATGTAACATGTTCATATATTTTAGAAATGGATTATTGCAAATATTTTTTAAATTATTTCAGTAGTTTTAAAACACAGAATTTTAAAAAATGATCATTTTCCTAAATCATGCTGATATACACCATTCTTGAAACGAGAACTCAAAAATAGGGAAAATGCCTTGTAGTTAATCAAGTACTTGATTAAGGAAGTAATTTTATCATTTACTTACAAAATATAAACTGGCTCATATCAGGTTTGATTGGGAAATTGTATCTTCATGTAATTTGCACTAGTACTCCCCTAATATGTATTCAGTATTATAGTGGAAATTGTGGATATCCTAATGTTCTTCTATTTGTTTTAATGCCATTTACTTTAGTTAAAAGTCACAACCATATGTTCTGCTACCTTGGCTCCTATTTACAAACAGAGAAAGTGCTTCTGAGTAAGAGAGGAGTCATCAGACTGAAAGGGCTTAGATATTATATAACCCCCCTGATATGCTAAAGCCTCATGTCATTTAAGTAGAAGAACTACCTAATAATGTCACTTATTACAAACTAGGGTTTGTAAACAAAGAGCAGGCATTTTGCAAACTGTGGTGATAAAAAACCTGGGATAGATATCCATTTCTCAGCAACAGATCCCAGGATAATCAATCCTAACATACTGCTAATGCCTTGATTGCAGCTAATGTTGGAAAAATATGTTTGCTCTTGTGTTAAAGTGAAGTTCACTACGGAGATGATGTAGGCTTTTCATCCTATAGCTAACACAATTTTGAAGATAAATGTGGTTTATTGTTTACCAGTCTGAGAAGTATCCTAATTCATGCTAACTCTAAAGAATCATTTGGCCCATCATTCTAAGCATTTCTAATATATCCTGAACTTTTAGTATTACTTGACATTGTCTTAAGCAGTATATTTGTAATTTGTAGCACAAAATATTTTATTTTTGTCTTGATATTAGTTTCAAAGAATATTTTTATGCCAGGTAAACGCATTATAAAGTTAATTTTAATTTTTTAAGAGTTTGCTTTGTCATAATTAGAAGGTGAGGTTACTATCAGGTTGGGGATTTCATGTATAGTATGTGGATTTTTCCTTTTGCAGATCTAGCATTCTGAGAGCTCTACTGTTTGAGGGTAGCCAAAAATAATTTACCAAGATAAATTTTTTTTTTAAAGATTGAAATTGTAACATTGCTGTTGAATGTAAACATCTAATCCAGATTCCAGTTATGTCAGTAATAAAGCAAAAATATTCCAAGTGTCATATGGCTTCTTAATCTGGTAAATCAACCTTCACAGAATATGTTGGAAAAACAGCCAATGACTAGGTGGAATATTTTCAGAGATCTTTTAGAATCATTTACTGAATTAAATTTTTGTAGTACTACCTGTGACTGACGGTGAACCAAATTTTTTGTAATCTAAACTTGATCTTAAGAGAATTAAATTTTGACTATACATATATAGCGTATTGTAGCATATAAAGAATGAAGATATGAAAACCAGTTGTGAGGGAGTATAAAATATTTACTTTGAGCAGAGTGAGTCAGTGTGATGCTAATCAGAAGTATGGAAAATTTGAAAAGTAATTTTTATCTAGGTTAAACATGTGCTTCGTAAGCAATTTTTAAAACTTCTTAATACCACTTGATTGAGCACACCTAAATTCCATCCTTCCATATCTATTTACTAGTTTCTGTGGCAGGGAGGAGAATAGACAGTGTCATGGGGTAGTGATTCAGCCAATATTTGACATTTAACATTCTCCACACTCTGGCGTCAGCCTTCCTCTCCGGCCTTGTCACACTCTGTTTATCCCATCTACAACCCATTCCACCTGGCCTCTTACTGGACCCCTTATGTAACACGCCCTGTGGCGCTTGGGGTCTCAGGGCTGGCTTCTGCCAGATTTTTTTCCTCATCTCCACCTCGTAGAATCGCCTCAGCTCAAGGACTACCTTTTTCATGAGGCCTTTCCCTCCACATAAAAGTTGACTCAAAAACAGCCAGAACCATGGCTCCTTGTCCAAAGCTTTTAGAATATGTCAGGGCCTGAAGGGCCTTTGCAGTGTTATAAGGACATTTCCTAGACCTGAGGATTTGAAGAGGAGAAGAGATCAAAAGATTTTCAGGGGGAAAATCAGTTATAAGAACTGAGGGAAACCATTGCAATGACTTTGATCAAGCACTATTAATGCCTATTCTCCTAGATGCATATTGGAAGTTCACGAGTAGGCACTATAAATAGAGCTGTATGTCCTTAAGTCTTATTTGGTGTATAGAAGACTTAATAGTAAGAATACTTTGCTTTTAAAAGTATCTTTAAAAGCTTAAAGCACAAGTGGTAAAATAATTTCTTTGCCAAAATGATAATTGGATTTTTTTTCAATGTCAACATTATGTTTTTATGATCTTTTAGTCAAAACAATATTTTGATTCTCTCAGCTCTAGAAGAAAAGTTTCTCACTTGTTCCTTCTCTATCAAACATCATTTCCAAAAATATCCTCTGTCATCTACCACAAAACTAGTTTTCACTAGAAAGAATTTACTGGGTTTAGTACAGAAGACTATTGTTTAGATGAGTAAAACACAAATAGGAAGTGTCTGTCCATCTGTTAGAGAAACAAGGTACCACAGTCAGTGCCTTTAAGAAAGCACAATACATTTGTTATATTGAGCACAAGAAGTCCTAGCTGTCTTTAATTTCTGTCTGAAGGTCAGACACTTTATTACCTTTTATTGTAATTCTTTTTGGCACTAAATGCCCAGATCCTATAGAGATGTTCAAGTATGGGAGAAAGACTTAACAGAATCTAGTATGAAAAACTAAGGTTGTAAATGTATGTTGTGTTTTTTGTTAATTTGAAGAGAACATGACACTAATAAAAAATATAGTTCCATCCTTCCAAATTCAACTTTAAGTAACATATAATAATAAAGAACTTTTTAATGTGGGTCTATTTTTCCAGGAAATGGAATTGGAAAGTTTAATGATTTTATATAGATGTAAATAGATCATTCAGAGGAAGGATCCTGAATTCAGGGAGATTCTTCAAAGTGCTTGCTACATCATATTTTTGGAAACTTTCTTATGTTGAGTATAAAACTTACCTGATCATCACCTGAGGTGATCTGTTTCTCAGGATAACAAATAAGTAGTTCTTTCACTGCCTATTTCTGCAGTAGCTAACTTTCTGGGTTTTTTTGTTTTTGAAAGCAAGACTTTTAAAGGATGTATTGACTAGGGTGGGATAGAGCACAAAGGTGTACAAAAGTGTTTTTGTATACTATTACAGATACTTGGTACTTGATAATTTAAAAGAGTAAGTGATAGGGTTAAAATTTATTTTTGAATCATTGCTGACTCAACAAAAACTCATTCGCGCTGGATTCAGCCCTCTTCCTCATTCATATTGTTATTGAGCCCAATAAGAATGTGATAATATGGAGTTCTGAAAGCTGGATGGTTTAGAAAAAATATAGAAAGAAGAAAATAGAGTGTAAAATAGGACAGAGCTTTGTATTTTGAAAATCAGAGGACCTCCTGTGAACATCTAATTATTAGGAGGCACCCCTGAGGCACCTATCCCATCTCTTGTTCTTAATTATATTTTTATTTATTTATCCATTTTAATTTATTCATTCATCTGTTCATTTACCTGTTTATCTAACCATCCAGTCATTTATTTATTTAGAAGCAATCTCCCTATTTCATTTAGGTTGGAAATGCAGTAGCTACTCCATATACAGCCTGCTCTGTTTTTTAACTGTTTCTCCCTCCAAAGGGTTCACAATATTGATATTAAATTTAGTGTGGACATCAAATCAATTTTTTCTCTATTAAAGTTCAAAAACCCTAAGCTCAAGCAATCTACTAGTTTCCAAGAATTAAGATAATGGTGTACACTGCCATCCATTTCCCTTTTAATTACATTAAAATAAATTCTTCACTGAAATTTGGTAAAGAAAAATCTCATGATTCTAGATTTGACTAAGGCTTGGAAAAAAAAATGTAAATGCTAGCTGCCAATCAAATTTACCATTGAAATAACGTCACATAACATCTGCATATATGATGTCTGTGTCCTGGGAAAGAGGTTCTGATAGGGTTTGGGATGTCTAATGGAAAAACAGATCTTGTTGGGAGAAGCCAGAGTTAGGAAGTGCACGTACTACCAAGATGGGCCCTCAATCAAATAACCTGCATTTGTGAGGGACTTTCCATGCCTCATCTCCTTTTCTCCTCATCATAGTCCTGTGAGGTAGTTAATAATACAAGTATTATTATTTCCCTTTTATTGATGAAGAACCCGAAATTCAGAAACATAAGAGACTGGGCTAGATGCCCATAGGCCCTCTGGCTTCAAACCATGGAATTTGTAGAATAATGTAGGAAAGAAAATCACGAGAAAACATTCAGCTCTCAACATTTAAATAAATTGATTATTGGTAATCATAAGATTCAAAAAACTAAAGAGGGAAGAAAAAGCAACATTGTCTTTGCTACTATCCTTAGGTGCTTTAGATATAAAAACTAAATTAAATTAAATCCACTTAGTTATATTTAGTATCACTTTTTTTGGTTTAATTCAGATTACTTTGAGAAAAAATAGTTTTAACTTCGAATTATCATGTGTTTCTGAGAGCTTAATTGGAGACTAGAACATCTGAATATAAAGTCCCACTTTATTCAATCAGTCAGCCTTTATTAAGGAATCTGTTAAGGATGCAGAATGCTTGGTACAAAACCATTAAAAATGAAAACAGTTCCTTCTGTCAAGGAGCTTCTAATCTAGGCAGGGCAAATTGCCAGTTTGGGGGTTCCCCAGGCAATTCTTAGTTCTCCATGCCCTGGGCTTTGAGCAGATGTTAGTCTAAATCAGTAGAGACAGTTTTTCTTGTTCTGCTCTTTCCTCCATGCTTGAAGATGAAATCACAGGTCAATCCACAGAGAAAGTGCATCTGTTCAAGATAGCAGCAAAAATTGATTTTTTTATTTATTTTTAAAGGAAAAATAACCAAAGCAACAGCAACAGCAACACAGTAGAAGTACTTGCTGAGGGTGAATTAATTATGGGTTGTAGCATCTTTTATGGCTCCAGCTGAAAAAAGTCAAGCTTAGTAAGATTCAAAGTTGAGGGCCCAGAAAGTATAATCTAAGCCTTACCAGTGGCTGAGCTATAGGTAGGTAGACAGGACAAGTGTCCAACTTTTGGACTAAGTCCTGAATCCTCTCAGAAAGTTTTATGGCAGATCACCATCAGGTTGGACTGGATGCTTTCCACTCTAGTCATATGTACCAGGTTATCAGGCAAAGATTAGGACCTTCACACACAGTGGACATTCAGTTTCCGTGAACGAAGCAGGAATGAGCAACAGTCACCTGTGTTCCCAGCATATTACATGAGGCAGGATAAAACTGGAGCTGAAATGTTTGGAAATAATTCTGAATATTAAATCCTAAGGCATTAGTTGGTTTCATAGCAGATACTTGAACACGACATGAATTCATTTTGTCATTGTTGTATTTGGG
This sequence comes from Sarcophilus harrisii, assembly GCF_902635505.1. Lineage (NCBI taxonomy): Eukaryota > Metazoa > Chordata > Mammalia > Dasyuromorphia > Dasyuridae > Sarcophilus > Sarcophilus harrisii. Next base: position 217,677,701 of record NC_045431.1, on the reverse strand, counting down.
ATCACCTCAAATGATGTAACTTCCAAGGGGGCCTCTCACCAACTGTTTCAAACCATGTACCATACAAAAATTGGAACTCGAGTACTCCTCCAGAGTTATAGGTAGACAAATAGTGGGAAGAAGCCAGAGCATTCCAAGAGATTACTCTGAAAGACCACCCTGTATCTTTTTTAAAAATCTTTTATCTACTACTTAGTCCCAAGAAGCTCTTATCATCTGTTGTTTTTCAGTGAATTTAGTGCTTCCCTTGCTCTTCATACATTTTATTTAGCATTTTGTTAGTCTTATGATTAAGATAAAATCTAACATTAAAATATTGGCTCATGGTATTTATGATTTTGTTAACTGCTGCTCAAAAAGTCAAACTAAAATAAGATTTTAAAAAAGCAGCTTGCAATTAAAAACTTTGTTCTTGAATCATTTCTTAAATATTGATTCCATTTGAACTCCTTTAACTGCTATGTTATGTTTGGAGGAGCAATTATGCTATATTAGTATTTGCCTAATGATTCTAGAGTACATCCAATTGAAGTCCCTGAGTTAGTGTTGATTTTTTTAAAAAAAACAATTACAGTTTGAGTTTTGATTTTTTTTTTTTTCACAAAGGGTTTTGTCCTTTAAAAACAACATAAAAATCAGGGGTAAATTTGCATATGATGCTATTTTCATATAGGACAAGACAGCATACATGTTTCATTCACTAAGCTCTGCCATTGCTCAGGAAAAAAAAAATAAAGTTGGCCTGACGTAATTAGCATCAGTACCCGTGCAAATTGGTTCCAGTATGTGTACAACTTGGGGGATGGTTAAAGGGTTAATTAATAACTATCACTTTTTACATTATGTTGTAAGACTTTTTAAATTTGGGGCTAAAATAGAACTATCCTACTTTTAGGTCAGAACTTTTTCCTTAATTAGATGTTCTTTGCTTAATCAAATAAATAAGTTTGATTATAGCTTAGTAAGTGTGTTATTTGATATTGTGGACTCTTTCATCAGATTTCAGTTGAATCAAGAAAGGTAACACCTGTGGGTTTGTTCACAAAAGCCCCTTTTGTTAAATGGACGCCCGCAGGCCTAGAGGCAATTACATTTGTTGCTTGTACCAAAGTAGGAGGCCCTTAAATAGAGCTCAGTAAGTACAGCTGAGAACTGGAGACTTTCTTTTGTCCAGCCCTGAGATTAGGTTTTATCATAGCTCAGGAAGGAAGCCTCAGCCCTGAAAAGGAAAAATAGGAATGATTTAGGGTTCTTTTAACGTTTTAAAACTTTGATATCCCTGACGGTGATTGGAATACCTGAGACCTTAGGAAAGTTCAAAATTGAACCAAAAAAGATTCTACTTGGCACTCATTGAAAGCATATATTCATACTCTTTCTTGCACATTGGCAGGACAGATTCACCAGGGAAAAGTATGAAAAGTGAGCTAATCTAAGTCTTTAGAATGAAAAAATAAAGCCGTGGAATAGAAGGAAAAATTTGATTAATTCAATGAGGTTATTAAACACTTGTATAAAGTGCTGAAGAAAATACAAGGAAATCTTATTCTTCAGAGAAAACTTGCATTGGATTGCTAATTTTTTTTTTTTAATCAAATTGATAGTTTTTGAAATACATTTACAAGTAGTTGAGATTTGGGTAAGCAGCATTGCACAGTTGCACCTTGCTTTTCTATGGCCTAGGGTCTATGTTGAAAGTAGTGATGGTGGGGAAGCATTTTTGACCTTTTCTTGCTTTACTCTCTACATTAGGAATCTCTGATCTCAGTTAAGGTCAGATTTAGGTTTTAGTTCCTAAAAAGTCCTCTTGTTCTTCAGGAACTATCCACCTTCTTTTGTAATATTGTAGATTGTTATATCGGATGTTAATTTAAGTAGTCTATAGCTGGAATTGATTACTAATTTTTTGATCCTCCAATTACTTTATAACTGTGTTGGTTGTTGTATGGTTTGGATAGTACTGTGCCAGAAAGTAAGTTTTTAATTGGAAAGCAGCAAAGTTCCCTTCTCTAATGCCCTCTCTCAGGTTTCCTGCTCTCTACCTCTATGGCTCAGCCTACTTCTTTATGTTGAAATTCTATGTTTTTGCTTAAGATCATTTTCCCATTAATGTAGACATCTTGAAGATAGCTAATAATCCTAGCTATGTACATCTTAGTGTAAAAGAGTTAAATGTTGTTTGTCCTGCTAAAGATGCATAAGACCTTTTTGTTATGAAAGATGTTCTGGGAGTTAGCATTATTAATAGCAAAATATTTTTAATTTCATGTATTTTTCCTGAGCTATTAAATAATGAAAATATAGTCTAGATTTATTTATATGTTGATGTGTATCCATACATATAGAAAGCACACTCAGAGCATTAGCCTTAGGATTGGTTATTATTGCCTTCAAGCAACAATACTTATTAAAGCCAGGTGTGCCAGGCAATGGGCTTGCCCACTATATGATAGGTCTCTATCTTCTGCATCCTGGTTAACGTTCAATTTAAGAAGTACTAAGTGTCGGTTATTTCCCATCTTGAGATAGGTCTTATGGAAGAAATAATTGAAGTTTAAGACACAATCTTCCCTCCAGGAACTTGGCTTATTGGAAAGACAGAAGGAAAACCAGACAGTGGGAAGTGAGCAGCATTTCCCAGAGCTGCCAGATTTTAGAGCAGCTAAAATGCTGCTGGGTGGCAGAGATTGGGAAGACCTAGTGGAGACAGTAAAACTCCAGACACTTCCCAAGTGATCACTCGGACTTGGGACAGAGCAAAGCAAAAACGCTCTTGTGGAGTCTTGTTTGTGTCCCAAGTTCTATTAACATTTCTGTGAAATTATGTTGGGTCTCTTTGCTTTTGTTAATGTAACTTCAAAAATGGAATTTTTTAAAACCTGTCCCTTGTTTCTAAGATACAAGAACATGCATTATAAGGAATTTGGTCGGAATCAAAGCACTTAAATTTTTCATCTTATAGATTTTTCATCTTTAAAATTTTTCATTCCAGATGTTTTTCACAAATTAATCTAGTTCTTTCCTACTTTGTCTGACCCGAATTGTCATTCATTGTGTTCGTTTTTCTGCTTGAGCTGTTACAGTCTTATGTTGCCCATGTGTGTTTGAACCTGCTTGTATAAATAGTTCTAATAATAAAACTGAAAAGCCATGTTATGATCTTGTTACTCTTTTAGTTATCTTTAGTTATCCTAGGGAACCTATTTACTTTTTGCATGATTACATGCACATAGCTATTAAAGGGAAAGATTCAACAACTTTGCAACAATTTTCACATCTTTATGTGGTTGCTGTGTATGAAAGGAAAATATTAAAATTATGCTCATCTTTATTATGAGCCACTAGATGGCACAGTGGATAGAATGCCAGGCCTGGCTGGAATCACTTAGACCTGAGTTCAAATCTGGCCTCACTTGCTTAGCTGTGAGACTCTGAGAGAGTCACTTCATCCTGTTTGCCTCAGTTTCCTCATCTGCCAAATAAGCTGGAGAAGGAAATGGCAGACCAGTCCAAGATCTCTTCCAAGAAAACCCTAAATGGGGTCACGAAGAGACAGACATGACTTAAAAAAAAAAAAAAAAATGAGCCTCTTTGGTATACTTGGGAACTGGGGGGGGTCTGACATGGCACTTTTTGTTGATGTTGCATACTGGTATATACCATCTCTTCTCTCCCCTTGGATTATGTCCAGAGCACTGCCAGTGTCTTACGAAGGTTGTTAATACTTCACAGCCCAAGCCAAGCACAAGTTATAGTATCTCACTAATAGTACTGTTTGACCCGTCACTATATTCACACAAATTAACTGTCCCCTGGAGATGCCCAGGAGCCAGTTGCTGACAGTAGGTACGGCATTCCTGGACCATATTCAGAAAAGCCTAAATCAGAGTACTGATTGTTTCTGGGTTAACTTGTTTGTTTTGCTTATAAAACAGAATTTCTTCCTGAGAAAATTAAATTTCATCTAGTCAGTTAATTTTTTTACTAAAAGCTATAGTCAAGTACATAGAAAAACTCGGAAGATTCTTGTTGTATGCAGTGCTTCCCTTTTACCAAAGCTTAGTTAACAGTTATTAATGCTGAAGTGTTTCATTTCTGCACAACAGACATTTTTTTAGAATTCACTCCATATTCTATGTGCTGTTCAGTTATTTTCCCTGCTTATTTGTTCACTGGCTGACTTTCTTTTGTCATTGATTTCTCTGAGAAAGGCCTACGGTGGATAGCACAGTCAATGCAAAGGACATATAGGAAATAAAAGGTTTTTGTTATGTAATGTACGGCCACCATCATTAATTTCACAAATTTTATGTACTAAAATTGTTTGTGATGGTCATTATTGCAATATAATGTGTTGTAGAGCCTTCCTGAACACAGAAGGAACTGTGATCTTAATTAGAACTTTGACAAGCCCAGTCTTATAAAATGATGAGATTAATGGTAATTGATGTCACAATCAATTACCATTTAGTTCATCATGGGCCTCTTAATAGGTCTATCCTTGGTACTGGCCCCAGGATGTTGATGAGTATGTGGCTGCCCTGTTCATGCTGTTACTTCGATAGGAGGGCACATTTTCAGTCAACGTTTTAATGACCTCTTTTGAAATCTATTAAATTAATGACCCTGTCACATTGCTGAAACCTTTAAAACTTCATTTTGGGGAGGTTTGGTATAACAAACCAATGTTTTGGGGATGTGTGAGAAAACAGATAAGGATTTCTCTTTTTAACTGAACCCCATTTAATTTTGTGTAGCAAATAAGGTTACTTATGGCTTAAGCTATCTAAATTGTATATCTTGTACCAAAAATTGCTTTAAAATGAGTTCTATAACAGAAACGCTGTTTCTTTATATAATAATGTTTTTTTGGGGGGATGGGACTGCCTTGTCTTTAACCTTAGGTACCAAGAGGTCATGTTTGGCTAGAAGGTGATAATCTCCAGAATTCTACAGATTCCAGGTTCTATGGACCTGTTCCATATGGACTAATCAGAGGACGTATTTGTTTAAAGGTATAATCTGCTATTTGTTAAAACATTGGTTACTTTTGGAGCTTAAGAAATAAAAAGAAAAAAAAAAAAACCACTGGAGTGGTTAATCTTTAAGCATTTTTTAAAAAAATTAAAGCTACTTGACATTACAAGTAGTATCATGACTTTGCAGGGAGCATGCAAACCCACTGGGCAGAAGTGGCCAGTAGATTTTACTGTGGCCCTTTCTGAAGCAGCTGAAGTGCAAAGAACAACCTGATTCCTCTCAACATCCCCCTAATTATTCCCAAGAAATTTTTTTTTGTAGTTAAACAAAAGTCACCTTAGTGGAGTGTGATGAATAATGAAGTTGAATCTACCACCCTGAAGCAAGCTTTAATTTAAATCACAAAAGGACAGCATTTTAGCAAATTGCTTTTCTCTCCTTGAGCTATTTATTTTAGAAATGCACTCCTAGCTCAGAAAGACTATCTGCTAAGGCTTCAAAAGGGTTAGGATGTTAGTGAAGGGCCTATCAATATTCAGGAAATCATGGATCTTGTGAAATGTTCTTATCTTATATATGTGTTACCTACTTCTTTAGAAAAGCAATTTTTATTCAAATAGGACTACTCTTGGCCAGTAGGGCCCTGGCTGACTAAGCATAAAAAGCCCCAAAAAGGAAGAAAACAAGCATAACTGCTAAACTGATAAAGAAAAAGCCATTATCCTTATTTATAAGTCTTCCCTTCCCTTTCAGTCACAGGTAACTTGTATGAGAAAAACAGACTTGATTACTTGGGGCAGGGCAGATTCCAAAAATATCTTTAAATGGCAGATTATTTGAGGAATATTCACAAGCAAAGGGACATTATTTATATCCAACTAAAGCCCAGATTACTTTAGCTGGCATTTTTCCATTATATCTCACTTGATGATGGAATCAAAGATAAAAGATTTGTAAGCCTAACTTCACATCCACCCTAAAGCCTCTAAACATGGATTTTAACTGGAACTTTTTCCCTGGATATTTTTCATATATATTTATAGTAAAATAGATTCTGGAAACCAAAATACATTATTTTCTTTCCTTAAAGATCACCCTGTATACTTTCTAGCTCTGTGACCCTAGGCAAGTCACTTAACCCCAATTGCCTCAGGGGAAAAAAAAAAAGATCGTTATATAACTTTATTTTTTGATGGAAAAAAAAAATGACACAAAAACAGATTTCTTTAACGTGGTAGAAAAATATATTAACTGTTTTCAATTGTATTTCATTTTACAGATTTGGCCTCTGAATGATTTTGGATTTCTACGTGACAGCCCCAATAGCCACAGATTTTCTGATGAGTAATCAGTATTGAGCCAACCAAATCATTTCATTATCATATCGTGTTCCTCAAGAAACATTTTTGCTAAGTCACTGAAACCATGTATTTACAAATAAAATATTTGATATTGAATTTTATTTTCAAAGAGGAGCGAAACAAAGGAGTCTAATCTCTTAAATTTCATACACATACCATATTCTCATTCTCCCTTTTATCTCTCCTCCCCTCTTCTTGATCCCTTTTTCCTCTCCCTTTCCTCTTGCATCTCCCTTGTTCCCATCCCTTTTACCTTCCTCCTCCCCTCCTTCCCCCCTGGAAAAATTTATAGATTTAAAAGAAGAAAAAATTAAAACCCTCCTGGTATTTTGTACAACCTAAATAGCTGGATAGCTGGATCCCTCACTTAGGCTTTTTTTTTTTTTTTAATACTTTTCCAGTTGTGAAACACACTTTATGTGTTTTATAGACCCAGCCAAAGAAATTCTATTCTTCCTTCTCAATTATGCTTTGGTTTGGCTACACTAACTATGAGGGTGGTGACCATTTATTTTTAATTACAGGTCAAATCTGGCTACAACAGAAACTTCCCATAATAAAGATTGCCAAGTCCCAGGTTTGGCCCACTTACTCAACAAAAAGAACAAAAGAATTTCAGCAATCCTTTGGGGTTCTCCAAAATGAGATCTGACCTGTGTTACACACAGAACACTAAATATAGAGAAATATAAAACTGTTTTAATGGTTACAGTGACATCTATGAAATTTACAATTATAAAGTCCGAAATAGGATAGGAAAATATTGGTTTCAAGATACCAATAACATTGTATTCAAGATTCAGAAATAGGCAGGAATGCTATGTTTTTTATAATTAAAAAAAAAATCCAATTTAAAATGATTTATCAAAACCATAAATACCCATTACCTAAATTGCACGACTGGATTGGATTGGTGCTCCATACTACAATGTCGTCTGTTAGGATGCAGTGGGCTGGTTCCTGACTATAGATGACTGTCTCCCCACCCTAAAGAAGGGAAAAACCAACCAATCCTTTGCTTGACTTCATAGAACTAGAGACAGATATAACTATATCTCTATGGGATTTTACTCTATTCTTATTTACTAACCCAATTTGCTCATGCTTATGCCCATTTTTTCCAGCATGGAAGAGAGGGATATTAAAAATACCTCATATTTATGAAGTGATTTGCAGTTTTAAAAATCCTTTCATTACTTTATATCATTTGAGCTTAAAAAATAAACCCACCACTACTGTAGGTAAGATAGATAGTATTGTCCATATGGGGAAAGGGAAGAAATAAGCATCCACATTAAAAAGATAACTAGGAGCCAAGCACTGTGCTAATGTTAAGCCCTTTACAAATAAGGAAATGGTCTCGGAGATGATAAGTAACTGGCCACACATCTTGTAAAAGTGGCCTAAGGTTTTATGATCTGCGTCTAGTGTCCTTTATAACCACATTATGCTGCTTCATTAATCAGATCTTCAAAATCAGAAAACTGGGGTCAAGTTGTATTTACAAAATGTTTGTATGCAAAGAATATAGAGCTTCCCCTGGTAGGATGTCTGGTTCCACACTTCATTAAGCCCTATAATTGCCCTGTGAGTTAAGTAGAGGGAAGTTCTAGATCCGTGGTACATGGATTCCCAGAGTGAAGCCCCAACTACAAGAGACTCCCTGATAGCCTCTGCTTTCATTTATTTCTGGGCTCTCAGAAGACAATGTTTTCTACTCATAGAGAAGAGAGAACAAAATGAGGCACCAAAATTCTAACTATGGGAATTCACCAAGTAACTAAATTCATGTTTTGTTAATACAGGGGGTGGGCTCTGCTTGCCAATTTTACATTTTCTTGGCAAACTCTGAAAACAGTATTTGAGTTGACGTTTCAGCAGCGTTTCCAATGGACAAAAGGACTCCCACTTCTTTTCTCAGCTCTATTTGAAATCGATGTTTTCTCCAACGGACAAAGCCTCTGCCTCCCCAACGTGACTGAACATAAGAGTTTTATAGTTCCGTGTACTGAACAATCTCAGCTGTGCTGAACAATTTCTATAATTAGTGAACATGTATCACAACAGATCAGGTTAACTTCTTCAGCTTCATCCTTGGAAACACAGTATTTTCCACCGCATCGGCAACTGAGAGTAAAACACTGATCATCTATGAAAAAGCCAAAAGGAAAAAAAAAAGAGGTGTTTTAAATGCTTACATAACCTTTTAAACATCACATTGGTATTGTCTACCATCATACATTCGTCATATTGGAAGATGAAAGAACCCTAGAAAAGAAAAATTTCACTAAATCATGAACTGAAACAAGTGGTCCAGAATTCAGGCAAAAAAGGTGAGAAAGAATATACCTAGAACCTAGGGGTAATTCTTTTTAAGAATCCTGGTCTCCTGCCTCCGTCTATGGCATGAAGTTAATAAAGCAAACACAGCCACTGTTTTAAGGACCTGGCACGCAAAGCCCTCTGCTGAGCTCTGGGGGAGATCAATCAGTCTGGACGAGGTCCATCCCTTCCAGGAAGGGCAGGGAGACTCCAGTACAGCCAGCCAGCTGTAATATGCAAATGCATACTGTACAAAGCGAAGGGTTCTTGCTCTCTGTCTGTGTGAAATCTGTGGAGTCAAGTTCTGGCATTTAACAAAAAAAGTTACATACTATTACAACTTAAACGTCCACTGTTATCGGTGACCGTTTTAAAGGCTCATAAGCGTCCATAGAACTCAAAAGGTAAAAATCATTGAATTTCCAAGAAGAGATAATGGTTAAATGTGCAAATGACATTACAGAAACAGATACTTACACAAAAGATTTTTTTAAAAAACAACAAATCTGAGTGAACAAAATGAAAATAACAAACCCTAGTAAGAAGCAGGGAATGAAATGAATACTGGATCCACATTCACTGGCAATTGTGGAAACCTCTATTGAGATTAAAAAATATAATTTGGCACAAAAGTCCATAATAATTTCAGTTGTCAACAAGACTTGTTTAAAAAGTTAAAATTGTTTTCACTTGCTATATTTTGCAGACAAAGAAATACAAGTATCACAGCACTGAGAGGGGAGGAGTTACTGCTGACATTAGAAGAAAAAAAAGTAAGTTCATAAAACAGGAAGCAAGAAATACCATTGCCCACTCAATTCAAAGAGGTCACCACTGTGAAAGTTTAATTTGAAATAAAACAGTCCAGTACTGGAAAAAATAAGTGGGATGTTTTTTGAAACAAAGAAAAATAATAATTAGATGTCACTTTCCATTCTAAAATCTAAAAGATCTTGAAAGGGGATAAAAATTAGAAAGGCTTTCCCACCTTTATTCCATAACATGTCTTCAAGATATATTTGGGCATCTACGGGTCCCACAGTTCTTAGGTCATCTTCTGCAAAACAAGAGTGAGGTGTGATGATGCAAGAAAAATTTCAAACAACCTCGAAGAGAAATCCTATTTATATGAGTTTTCTGTTGAAAAATAAGCCTAACCCCACTTGGAATAAACTCAAATCTACCAGTACATCACAAATTTATTTCAACAAATGGCTATTCCAGAAGTATTTAAAAATTTTTAAGTCTCATGTATCCTGTGAAAGTCAACTAATGTTCTCTCTAATCCTGCCCCGTCCTGATCATGGAATTACATAGTATTTACTTAGAACAGTGGTCCTCAAAGTGTAGTCCAAAGAATTGTTGGGGTCTCTGAAACCCTTTCAGAGGGTCTACAAATTCAAAATTATTTTTTATTTCTAATATAGTAAATAGCTATAAATATAACCCATGTGAACAAAACTCTTTGAACAGATCCTCCATAGTTTTTTTTAACAACATGAAGATACTGAGAACAAAGGTTTGAGAACCACTGACTTAGAATGTTTGTTTTTTTTTTTTTTTTTAAAGTAGCCATGCTTCCCCCCATTAGAAAGGAAACTCCTTGAAGGCAGTGATGATTTCTCTTGTTTTCAGAGCCTAGTGCAGGGCTGGTCCCACAGGATGTGCTTGATCCACATCTGTCGGCTCACTGGTCACTTCACGCATGTGTGTGATATGTCCTGAGAATGCCTTCGGAATATTCTGATGATGCCGAGTTAAGCAGTCACAGCCCCAATCACTTGGAACGCCACCCGAGTCCGAGTCAAGTGGAGGGAGTTCCAGAAGGCCAGAGCCAAGGCGCTGCCGGGGATTCTGGGCTTTGTTTGAAAAGGCACCTTGTTTTCAGCAAGCCTGTAAAGCTACGATGATAGCAAAGTAAAATCCCTCCACGACATTTTCTTCAGCTGTGCCTCCAGTCTACCTCTTGTTCAGCTGCTGAGAATGCCTGCCTTTGTTCCCTTTTGCGAGTGCTTGCAATTTAATTATATTTAATAACTGCCTGTTCAAAATGTATTGGTGAATTACACAATTTTATAGTAGATGAAAAGATTATACAATATTTTGAACTCGCTATGGCTTCTCATTAAGGTATGTCAAATATTCTATCATTCTAGAACCCTGCCCAGTGGCTTGCTCATCTCAATAGGGCTTCACTAGCTGTTCCCAGTGTCCTTTTACCCTTGTATTACCACCAAGGCCTTTGTGATGCACATAAAAGAAATTTGTAAAGAGTTTTAAAACAAAATATTAACAATTTAATTGCCACATTCGACAGAAGATGTGATTTGACTCACTTCTGGCTGACGGTTCTAATTAAAACCCCAAACAATAAATCTGAAGTATTTTGAATATCAAGTTGTAAAATATCTGAAAGAATCTCCCTAAAGCAGCCCGGGAGGATTGGGGGAGTGGGAGAGGGCAAAGTTTGTTCATGCACCTTTGTGTCAGTCTGGTATCCAGTACTGGGGATATACAGTATATTATCAGTGGGAAAAAAAAAATGAAACATTTTACTTGAATTTAACTGTAGGAAATATAATTAGCACTGAACATTTTGATTCTTTTAAAAATGCAATTTATTAATTAACAGACAATTTGTTTATATTCCTGATCTTCTATAACACACTAAAGCATTCTAATTTTACCCAAAACTCACACCATTTATCCCCAGGGAATAATGTACATCTGAAGCAGTTTTGATGAATTCAATTAAAGCAAAACAGACAAGTTAGAGCTAATGACAAGATCAATAAAAACCTTAGCTGGGCTAACCTAGTTTGGAACACCTGTAATATATTAATCACACATCTTTATGAGAGAGTTAACCCATTCATATCTCTATTCTGATGGTCTTATTTTAAAAAAAAAAAAAGGATTAGATAGAAGTACCTAGTTCTATTTCATCCTATTGTTACCGACATCCTCTAGAGGAAGGTAACTACTATTTTCAGTTGTCTAATACTCTGGATCCTCTCTACAGTATTTTTCTACCTATCAAAAAAGCAATGTTACATTATTTTCCTCTCTTTTTTTTTTTTTTCTCATAGAAAAAAGATTTTTAGAGCTGATTTCAGTTTTCAACTAAAACAAAATAGGATGATATGGAAATTGAATAAACTAATAAAAGTAGTTTTTCCATGATCTGCGACTACATCCCAATGTAATTGGTTTATATCTGAGCATTAGCATCTGTGGCCACATGGCTCAATCATATGTCAGCTGGGGAATGCTGGTTCAGAAAGCTCACAGAGACTAACAGTTTCATCTTTATTTAAAGTGAGAGAAGAAATGCCAGGAGAACAAACCAAAGGTCTGTGGTTAGCTCAGGAAAAGATTGGCTCCCTAGAGGACAGCATTCAATGGGTGGAGTGGGAACACAGAAACAGAACATGAAGCTAATGAGACAACAGGAGATCATCTGCTGGACTAGGAGTGCCAGCAACTTCCCCCAATAAACACATCAATAGGTTTTTCCACAGTGATCAACCAGGTCCATTATTGGAGTTGTAATTAGAAGACCTGATTCTCATCCCACCACTGCCTCCCACCTCCCCTCCCCCTCACTCCTCCAACAACTTACACTAAACCTGTAATTAGCTTTGATAACCATCTAGTAATCAGGTATGGCATTAGTGAAACAGAAGATGCTGGTTCTCGGCTGAAGCATTCAATAATCATATTAAAGATGGGACAGTAAAGTTAAATAATTTATTGTTTCAAGTAGAGATGATAAATGCTAATGGATCTTAAAGTTCTCCAGTTAAATTATCTTTCAAATATGATTCTTTCAAAAAAGAAAATCAATCACTGTTCTGGTGGTGATTAAATAAATGGACTAATTCAAGATTTTGATCCTGGAATCTTAACTGAAAAATAAAGCAAGATGACAAATCCAACTATTTAGAAATAACTCGAGTCTTTTTAGAGTGGGATCACATTTTTTCACTCACTCTAATATTCAAAAGAACAGGGGATTAAGGTAAGCTGGAGAATCAGCAAATGAAACCCCCCAAATTGCTTACATTTTGATAGCTGTGTATTACAGCTTAAGAAAGAATCTTAAAGAAGATAATGATAAAAATCAAATAATTTATGTGGTTACTTGAAAAAGAATCTTTCAGTCTTTACAAGTACAGGCCCTCCTGACCTTGTGTTCTATTGGATTTGTCTGACAACAAGAGGTGAAAGAATTCAGTGGCTCCATTGTCTCAATAGTGGGATCTAAGAAAACACTGGCAGGGCTCATCAGAGAGGTTTATGAGCCTGCAATTCAAAGAGATTAAAAGGAAAAATCTACAGAGATTCTTTCAGGCTGAAGAATAACATTAAATAACTATTAGCAGCTTGCTTCAGTAAAGCTTACTAGAGCCCTCGCTGGGTCATTCACAACTTTTTCAAAGAGGAAGGGTTTTTCAGCTCCATTTAGGATACAATAAATATTTCTTATTTCTTAGATGAAACAAAATGTAATACTGGTCTCCCTCCCCAACGACTGTAAAATTTCTAAAACAAATCTGTGCTCAATGTCTAACCAACCACCCCACCAAAACCTTTTAAATTTTCTAACTACAATTAAATTTTTTTCAAAAGTAGAGAAGAGATGCTTAAAGTTCAAACATTACTGGGAGGAAAGAGATGAAAAGCCTCAATAAACCTAACATAAACAAAAAGATCAAGTCAATCGGAAGCCTGGCCATTGTTCATGTAGGATGGCGATACAATACTTAAATACAACTAGATTACTGGTATATATACAATTTTGTAATTTAGCAACTGGTCTATTGAGTTGCAATTGCACATTTTAAAAAAGTACTTAAAATGTATTTCAAATAATTAAGTTACCTATATCTTAAGAAGGTGAGTTTCTTGAAAACCAACTGTCATCTTTCTATAACTTTAAATACTCTTGAGATTTGTCATTCTTTACAATTCATTAAATTACACGTAATTAAATTTCTCACTTAAAAGGTCTAAAGAAAATGGTTACTTTCACTGTCCTTGACAAGTTTATGTTAAAAGAAAAGCCTTTTTCTCCCTTTACAAAGAACTTCACAGTGAGGCAACATTTAACTTGAAACCTGTTCATTAAATCATAAAAGCACTATAATCCTTACCCAGCTAAATGTAAGAGAGTTCCAACTACAAGGTTTTCCACAATCTAAGAAAAATTACAAACAACTTGTAGCTTAATTAGGGACTTGGGGAAGAAATGCAAGGTTTGTTTTTTTTTTTTTTTTTTAAAGTATGAATTAAATACTGTTGGAAAAGTACAATATTAAGCCTCAAGAATTGGGATTTCTTTCTGTTTACTACAGCTTAGGTAAGCACATAGGAAAAGGAAGATCCAGCCTGCTCCATAGAAATGTTCATTCCTGGCTCTGTGTAAGAAGGTGCTTTCGTTCCCACGGCCTGCATGGGATGAACAAGTTGACAAAAGGGCCAACTCTTATCTCTGATTGCCAGGGAGTTCCACTCCACCAGGAAATGAACTGAGGATCAATCCATTTCTAGTGTTTCACCTAACTAAGCAGTGCAACGCAGCAAGGAAACAACTTTTGGCCACTTCCAATTTAGTCTGGATTTGTAATGTAATATGAAGCTAAAAGTATTCAGCTATTATCGATTCTATTAAATGTGATTCGCCACAATCAAAGCATCAGCCTACGTTAATAACAAAGCCAACTCTAGAGCCAAAAATTCAATGAATACACTTCTTCAGATAAAATTTTCAAAAATCCGATGCTGCCCATTATTATTAGTCACCAAAGGAGTAATGATACAAAGTGTTAATGAGCTCAAGAGGGAATCTCTCTCACACTCTCCCTCTCTCATGTCCTGTACCCATGCAACTTCCCAGAACTCAGATGGAGTGTTTGATTTAGGAGACCTCCGAGTTCCAATTTTTCTCAGACATTTACCAGCAGCTAAGGGATATCAGGAAAATCACTCACTTCTCCGAGCCTCAGTTTGCTGTTCATGTCAAGCTCTTCAGAGTTGTCATTTAGCTCAAATGGGACAAAGTCTGTAGAGTGCTTTTACAAAATTTCGGTTGTGTAGCTATATTTCGAAGAAAAATATTGATTTGGAGCTAGAAGGAACCCAAAGGTCATCTTATATGACCGTCTCATTTTGTAGAAGAGGAGACCAAAGTCTAGAGAAGTTACATATTTGTCTGAGGTTTGAAGTCAGATCCTATGACTTGAAATTTAAGATTCTCTTGCTTGATATCATAAGGTGAGTTATTATTGCTTTTATTATTATCATCACTGTTAATAGTAAGAAAAACTAAGGGATAGATGGGATTTGGACAAAGAATGAGAAAAGAAGAAAAGAAGGCTAGATCAAAGGCACGGAGGGGAATGGTAAAAAAAAAAAAAAAAAAAAAGTTTTATTTAAGCTGGGATGCCCAGGGTAACAGAGAAAAAATGATAGTTACTGGCCATACTGTGGAAGAACCTGAATCCCAAGTTAGTTTTGGTTGTTTTTTTTTTTTTTTTAATTTTTTAAAAAAGCCATTAGAAAATTTTTAATATGATAAAATGAAAACATTAACTTAGAAAAGTTCATCAGGTGATGAGACAACATGATGTAGCAGATAGAACTTGGTCCATAGTAGGTGTTTAATAAATGCTAATTAACTGTCTGCTTGAAATAGCCTTGGAAGTAGAGGTGACTTGGAAAGACTTATTGGGAGATGTATTAGGCTGTTGTAGTAACAAGTGTGAGGATATGAGTCCAGATCAGGACAGCGGCCATGTGAAGGACAAACAGGTACCACAAGCACTGCCAAGAACTTAAACGCTTTTTAAGATGAAGCCAAGATTTCGGTTGTGGGAGTTAGGAATGCCCATCAAATTAAGAGAAGGGGGAAGGTTCCCAGAGAGGAAAACTGGTGGACTTTTATTTTGGAGACAAGAGTAGAGGCTCCTTGGTTGTGGATGAGCTAGAAATGTGAGGGTAGCAATCTCTTGGAAACTAGGTCCTAAAACTCTTATCTGCAATTCTGCAATTCTAAAATTCTGACTGTTCATATATTTTTTCTTTTCTTTCTTTTTATTTATTTATTTATTTTTTTTTGCTGAGGCATTTGGGGTTAAGTGACTTGCCCAGGATCACACAGCTAGGAAGTGTTAAGTGTCTGAGGCCAGATTTGAACTCAAGTCCTCCTGACTTCAGGGCTGCTGCCCCTCAAATCTATTTTAATATGACTCCAATCCTGCTTATTGGTCTGTAGTTCTGTGTAACATTAAAAAACCAAACAAAGCAAAAAATGCTAATATTCAAAGGAGCAAATAAAGCAATATTCTGTTTATTTATTGTTTTTAATATCAACATGAAGCAACAAGGGAGATGACATTGGGTCTAGAGTAACAAAGACCTGAGTTCACACCTGAGATGCTTACCAGCTGTATGACATTGGGCAAATCACTGAAGCTGTTTATCTCAGTTTCCCCAATAGAATCCAATCTTGGGAGATCACACCCTACTGTAGAAGTTGTGCAAACTATTAAAATATTTCTCCATTAATCTCTGGAGAACCAGAAAAGAAACTTTTAGAATTTTTGTTTTATCAGTTATTAGAAGGCAGAGAATAAATAAATCTGCTGGTGATGCTATTTATGGCCCTGTCTTTACTATTGTGGGAGAATAACATCTGCTATTAATCTTTCTACATGTACTCTTTTTCTATTAAAAAAATTACCCATATCAGAGGAAATTTGAGAAAACTAGTTCCTACAGAGAAGGGGATAAAACTTGAGTCACTAAGTTAGGCAGTAAACTTCCTTATCCCTTAACCGAACCTGCTTCTGTGTTGAGCAAAGGAGCACATTTTTCTAATTTTAGGTCCCAAGGTTTGTAGTTAAAGAAATCCACCTCTGACACACATTAACTGGGAGCTCTGAGGCTCCATTTTCCTCATCTGCAAAATGAAAAGGATGGACCAGATGACTTCTGGCTCCCAGCTTTAAAGTTTGTGATATAATCACAGGAATGGAGAGACCAGCACCTCAGGACGGCATGCCAGGATGAGGTGCGGAGTTCCGGGTCACATGCGGAACAAAGAACAAATCCAGAAGCCAGCAGCAACTATGTGGCTGCCAGCTCCAAGGGTGGAGAAGGGTCTCAGTTCCAGCCCAGAATCCCATACCAAAGAGCAGCCTATGGCTCAGCCATTCTGAACCAGCAGAGCTTCTTAGCTGGCTGAGAGTAGCTGAGCCCAGCACAGTCTACTGAGATGCCAAGTTGGAAAGAACACAGCCCTTGGACCCATTTATCAACCCAGGTCAAGAGATTATGGGGCTCAGCCCAGAGAACCCCTGTCCTGGATCTGACCACAAGGCCAAGCTGCTCCTGAAAGCCTAGAGTAATATAGTCCTTAATATCCAAGAAATCAGCATCAACATTAATGCAAATTTTCCTTCCAGAAGTCTGGGAGTTTGGCCCTAATATCTAATTTACAGTCAGGATATAGGCTGGAAGAATGAGTCAACAGAAAAAGAATCTCACAATAATTAGTTATTTTGGTAACAAGAATCCAAACAGTAACAAAGAAGATCATGACTCCCAAACATTGATAAACAAAGACAAACACAAATTCAATTGGATATAAAGTTTCCCCTTATTACCGCTTTGGCTGCATCCCACAAATTTTGGTATGATGTCTCACCGTTGTCATTATCTTGAGTGAAATTATTAATTGTGTCTATAATTTGCTGTTTCACCCAATCATTCTTTAAGATGAGATTATTTAGTTTCCAATTACTTTTTGATTTATTTACACCTAACTTTTTGTTGAATGTAGTTTTTATTGCATTGTGATCTGAAAAGAAAGCATTTACTATTTCTGCCTTCCTGCATTTAATTTTGAGGTCTTTATGTCCTAATATATGGTCAATTTGACAAATTCAATTGGAGTCACTAAAAGTAATGAAGCAAATTTTTAAGTTTAAAAAAAAATTTTTTTTTATAAAAATGAAATCAATATTCAAGGGAAAAAAATTGGAAGAGAAATGAGAAACCTGGAAGAGCTGAAAAAAGAATGAATAGCTCATCACTAGAGGTACAACAAAGCCCCTGAAAATTATTAAGGGATCAAACAGACACTGATGAGTTCATAAAACAACAAATATATGTGTTTTTCAAAAATTAAAAAGATTGAAAAATAAAAGAAAATGTAAAGAATCTCACAGCAAAAGAGATCATAGAAGGGATCTAATCTGAATGCCATGACCAAAGGTGAACCTAGACATCCTATTTCAAAAAATCATAACAGTATTTAAGCCTAGATTGCTTCAAATCAAAAGGTAAGGTGAAAATAAAAATAATTCATATGTTAATCTGCCCATCCCATCTCACCTCCTGCCCACCAAAAAAACAAAACAAAAAAAAAAAAACAATGAAAATTAAGAGAGGAAAGAATGAAAACTCAGGATTATTATAGCCAAAATCCAGAACTTCTAGGTCATGGGGAAAAAAATAATACCGTACTGTGCCGGACCCTCCTTGGGTTCATCCTTGGAAAATGATATTCCAAAAGGCAAATCATATAAGCTTATAACCAACAATAATATTTATTCAGCAAACCCTTCTACTGAAGGGACTGGTGGGGGAGAGGTCAGGGAAGAGAGGCAGGGACAGAAATAGAGGACTTCCAAGCATTACTGATGAAAAGACTAGCATCAAGTAGCACTTTTGAGGCTACTGGAGTCAAGAGAAACCTAAAAAGGTAAACAAGAACAATTATATAAAAATGGATAGACTTTTACATTCTTAACATGGAGCAATGATACAGGTATCCCTTAAGAATCTTGTCTTCATCAGGGAATCAACGAGGAAATCTAATTAGAAAGGAGGAGTAGGAAATCCAATTAGAAAGAAGGACTACTGGTTCTATCTTGATCTTAAGAAAAGAAAGGGAAAATGTAAAAGAATACATTAGAAGGGGAGAAGGAAAGGAAGGCCAGGAAAAAAAATCTCATATAATTAGGACATACAAGTCCAAGTCTATCCAAACAAGGAGGAAGTAATTAGGGGAGTGGTTGACACTTGAACCTTGCTCTCAGCTGTACTGGTCAGGGGAAGAAAGAACATACAAAATTGGGTATAGAAATACATTTAAATTAATAGGGAAATAGGAAGGAAAAGAAGAGAGAGGCTAGATTAAGAGAGGACTTTGTCCTTAGCAATATAAACAATGTACAAAAACACTTTGTGTTCTAAAAATCTTAGCAGTTTGGGGTCTAATTCTTAAAATTGCAGGTCTTATTGTGGCAGCAAAGAACTTGAAACTGAGGGGTGGTTCACTAATTAGAGAATGGCTGAACAAGTTATGATATATGTGAGACAATTCTGTACTCAATTCAATCATACTGTAAGAAATGAAGGGGATGGTTTTAGGAAAACCTGAAAAGACTTGTATGAACTGATACAGAACAGAGTGAGAAGAATCCAGAAGAATGATTTCGTCACTGATAAAATTGTAATGACAAAAACTTGGAAAGACTTAGAAACTGTCAGTCAATAAACATTTATTAAATGCCTACTTTTTGCCAGGCACAGTGATAAACATTAAGCCTGGGCAAGAGCCCTGCAGGATGAGCCCACAGAGGATCCGGCAGAGAACAAGAAGTAGGAGGGCCAAGATAGAGGGGAACTGAGAAAAAAGTGAGGGTCAAGGAGAGACTGACTGAGACTGATAAGGGTGCATGAGGGGAGAAGGACCGCAAAAAGGCTGTGGGACCTGGCCACCAGGAGAGCATTTGTGATCTTGGAGAGCAGTGCTGAGTGATGAGACTGGAAGCCGGAGGAGAGGGATGAAGAGGAGGCTGCCACAGATGGTCTTCTGGAGAGCTGAGCCATAGAGAGCAGAGACACAGGACAAGAAGTAGTGGGATCAAGGCTCGATTTCTAAGGGTTGGAGAAACACGGACATGTTTGTAGTAAACGCTGATCACTGTAATGGCCAACCAGGATTCCAGAGGATGCTTGCACAAAGACATGACCTACCTCTCTCCTGCAGGCCAAGGATTCAGAGTACAGAATGAAATGTTATTTGGGGACATAGTTTGCTTGACTTTATAAGTTTGTAACAGGGTTTTTGTTTTTTTTTTCTCAGGAAGAGGTAGGCGATTTTTAGTAAAAAAAATATATATATATTTTTTTTTTAATTTTTTTTTTTTAATCTAGGACTACTTACTTGTTGGGGATAATAGAGATTACTTTCATGTATGGGTTGAACTAATAAATGGCAGCTAAGGCCAGTTCCAAATTTCCAATTCTGTGATTCTGTGAGAATGGCCTGAAACCTGTAATAGAATTGGGCAAACTGATCGTAGAACAGGACTAATTGACTTCAAGTCTGAGAACTTATATTTGTTGTAAAATGTTGATACCTAGTTTCCTTTCTATTTTATTTTGTGCATTTATGAAGATTAAGAACCCTACTCTAAAGATGAAATTGTGACATTGGGGAAAGTAGCAGAGGGATGAACATCAATTGGAGCAAAATGTATCTACTGTCCAAATGTGAATGGAATACCATGGTTAGCTTCAAAGAATTCTATGATATAATTTTAAAACTCTGTACTTTTTCCTTATACTGAATACACAATAAATCTGTGATCTTGATTCAAGAGTTCCTTGCAATGATGGGTATCACAATCCGTGCTCTCTCATCCCGTTTGACAAGTTTAACACTGTGGGGTGAAGGCAAAGAGTGTGTCTGCCTGGAGACCTTCTTCCATTTCACCCCATCCTGAGGCTGTCCACCTGCCAACCCTAGTCCTCA
This sequence comes from Sarcophilus harrisii, assembly GCF_902635505.1. Lineage (NCBI taxonomy): Eukaryota > Metazoa > Chordata > Mammalia > Dasyuromorphia > Dasyuridae > Sarcophilus > Sarcophilus harrisii. Next base: position 217,657,208 of record NC_045431.1, on the reverse strand, counting down.
CCATGTGACCAGCCTATCTTCAAAATCTGGTATAGAATCCTTTGGTGAGATCCTTAATTATTTTTTTTTTTTTTAGTCTCTTTTTGGAAATATGTCACAGTCTTGATTCATTGTTGGTGGAGTTGTGAACGAATCCAACCATTTTGGAGAGTAGTTTGGAACTATGCTCAAAAAGTTATCAAACTGTGCATACCCTTTGATCCAGCAGTGTTACTACTGGGATTATATCCCAAAGAGATTATAAAGAAGGAAAGGACCTGTATGTGCACGAATGTTTGTGGCAGCCCTTTTGTAGTGGCTAGAAACTGAAACTGAATGGATGTCCATCAGTTGGAGAATGGCTGAATAAATTGTGGTATATGAAAATTATGGAATATTACTGTTCTGTAAGAAATGACCAACAGGATGATTTCAGAAAGGCCTGGAGAGACTTACACGAACTGATGCTGAGTGAAATGAGCAGGACCAGGAGATCATTATATACTTCAACAACAATACTAGATGATGACCAGTTCTGATGGATCAGGCCATCCTCAGCAACAAGATCAACCAAATCATTTCTAATGGAGCAGTAATGAACTGAACTAGCTATACCCAGAAAAAGAACTCTGGGAGATGACTAAAACCATTACATTGAATTCCCAATCCCTATATTTATGCCCACCTGCATTTTTGATTTCCTTCACAAGCTAATTGTACAATAATTCAGAGTCTGATTCTTTTTGTACAGCAAAATAATGTTTTGGTCATGTATACTTATTGTGTATCTAAGTTATATTTTAATATATTTAACATCTACTGGTCATCCTGCCATTTAGGGAGGGGTGGGGTAAGAGGTGAAAAATTGGAACAAGAGGTTTGGCAATTGTTAATGCTGTAAAGTTACCCATGTATATATCCTGTAAATAAAAGGCTATTAAATAAATTAAAAAAAAAAAAAAAAAAAAAAGGAAATATGTCACAGTCTGCTCACACCCACTTTTCTGACTTCTCATCATATAATCCTCATCACCAGTTTCTTAAAAATGGTGATGTTCCACTTGCTAGGATAAAGAAACATCAGCACTATATTTGTAATGAAAAGATAGATCATTGCTGTTGGAGGAAGTCTGCATTCTGTAAAAGTGCTCTATAGTCCTCAAAGCAATCTGGGGATTTTTATTATGAATCAAGCTTGTCCATCTGTATTGTTTGTCCCAGATATACTCTGCTGCAAGTTCTAATGTCTATTCAACTGTATTCTAAAATATGGATAATAGATATTATTAATCCATTTGTTTTTTTCCTCTGTGGATGGACAAGCCAAATTCTAATGAAAGATGATCGTTTTCTTGCAGGATGTTCAGCAATTTCTTCAAAATACAGTTTGCAATGAAGAGCATCTGGAGGAGCTCGCCATCATATAGGAAACGACTCTTTGGCCAACACCAACTCTCTTTCAAAACAGGGTCAAATGCTTTTGGCAAGAATACGGCTCCGCTCTGTATGACTCATATGATATTATCATTAGTCAAGTCTCCAATCTAAGAAATTTTGAAAGATCTAGATATATGGATAGGAGACGTCTTACTGAGGCAATCTTGGTAAGTGAGCCCAATGTTTTTTTCATATCCTGCAAACATGTTACATCTTTCAATCAATAGTGAGATGGTAAAGATGAAGTACACTGCTGATTATCATCTGTCAAAGTCTGTTGTTCCCTAATAATATCCTCTTAGTATACTCTATCTTCACAAAGGTAGGTGGCAAAGTGGAGTGAAGTGAGTTCAAATCCAGCCAGAGATATTTTCTACATGTATGACCCTGGGCAAGTCACTTAACCTGTTTGCCTCAGTTTCCTCATCTGTAAAATGGGATAATTGTAGCACCAATTGAACGGTTGTGAAGATGAAGCAATATTTTAAAAAGTGCTTAGCACAGAGTCTGACACACAGTGGGTGCTATATAAATATTTATTTCTTTCCTTTTTTGTAGAATGGATGGGGAAGTAGCTGTATAGATGAGTAAGTATTGATTTTCATGCTCATAATCTTGTAAAACACACAAAAAATTTGAGGGTTTTTCCCCCACCTTTCAAAGAAAATATCTTGTAAATTGATACCATCACAATTTTATCACCTCTAGTATATGTCTTCCATACATACTTGATCCAATTTTTTTTCACTCTTTCTTCCCCTTAGTTCTCCATTTCCTCTTGCTGTGATATTAGATTCCATGTTCTTTGATAGAGAAAATAGATCACTATAATAATCTTTAAAAAAAAATTCCATTTTCCCTTTTTTTTCTAATCCTTTTTTTCAATTTCATTCTTGAATGCTGTTGGGATGATTTTGCTTAGATACATATCTTGCCAAACTTTCTACAGGTTTTCCCCCTTTCATAATTCCCTCAACTACCAGCGTCCTCGCTCTGCCTTTCTTTCCATCCCTAGACTCTGGCACAAAAAAATACATGTTTGTGGACTTGAGTTAGGTCTGAATCTTGCTTCTAGTGCAAACTAGATGAAGAACCACATACAAATCACTTAATCTTTAAATGTCCTCACTCAGTTCTCTAAAACTGTTAATTACTGAGGATTTGCCTATCTGCCCTGGTGTAACCAAGAACTTGTTATAATGAAAACATCTATTAATATTTTCAGGGATGTTAAGAACTTTTCTTTGTCCTAATATTCACTGTAAAGTTTCCTACCTGGCTGCTTTAGTTTGGGGCTGCTCTGACTTTTCTGCTGTGCCCCAGGAACCTCCTCATTGTCAGAGCTCATCTTTTCACAAGGCAGAATCAGCCTTGGTACTCACATCTACCACTAAGGACTGAATGGAGGGCAGAGCCATGAACTCCGAACTCTAAAGCTTCCATTTAAAGAGAGTGCTAAGAATACATATCTCCTCATTCATCCCCCAGGAGCCTCATCACTGGAAAATCTCATCATCCAGTAAGATGGAGGTAAAGCCTTGGTAGTCGGTACCTCAGTACCTACTTCTTCCCTCACCTCTCTCCTTATTTTTGCATGTGGATTTTCTCCATCAGATTAGCAGGGGCTGCCCATCTTGTGTCCCAGGCAATTAACACCGTGCCTGACACACAAGAGACACTAAATAAATGTTAACTGACTTCAACTGCAACCAAAAATATAGCATTGATCCTCACTATAGCAATTTATTCTACTTGTGTAAAAAAAATGCCTATGAGATCAGGAAGACTAAAATTCCAAGAAAACAGGGATGTTAATATTACTATGTTTTCCTGGACAAGCCAATAAATTTATGGATAAAAAAATGTATATCTTGGACAACTTTTTAATAACTTTCAAGCATTAATCTGAACCAAACACAAAGTTCTCAATTTCTGGATTGCCCAGAAATTTTTTCAGAAATTAGTTATAACCTTAAAAAAAATGAAAATTGTGAAATATATAGGAGAATTTAATAGTCTATTACATTAAAATGTACTGGAATAATTCCATTTACGCCTTTGAATTAAAGCTATAAAAGCCAGATAAATTAGTATTTCAAGGTTCTCTTGAGAATGATGGAAAAACTAAACTGAAAGAGTTGGATCATCTATTCTCGCATCACTTCTTTACCCTCATTTATTGGAGTGTGTTGGTCGTTTTTCACCCTGCCTCTTCCTGTTTTTCACGTTGGTTTAACCTACATTTCTGAAGGATCAGAATGACTTGATTTTGGATCTCTGGAGCTCCAGCTCTTCAGACGTCAGACTTCTGATCTGCTGTTAATAGTACACATGCTATGGAGTGGCAAAAATGCAGAGTGACAAGGGAAGGACACACCCTGGAGGCCTGAGGGTACAGCTTTACATGAATGATTCTTAAGCAAAGTGGCTCCCTCCACCTTCTGCACTGCAAAGCTGCCCCACAGTTCCAGAGGGAAAGAAGGCATCCACAAGACTTGGATGGCTGGTGGATGGGAACCAAGACACACCTATCCATCTAATCTGTGTTGGGGACAACATTTTTTTTTCTGGTAAATAAATCATGTGAACCCCGGCTCTCAGAACCAACAGCCGCATTCAATGGAAGGACATAAATGGAAACACTTCTCGGTTTTCTACTGCTGCTTTGGAAGAGTGCAGGAGGAGGGAGATGACCACATATGATTACAAAAAACACATGACTAACATTCAGGTCTTCCTTAAAGTTAATATCAAATTACAAAAATATTGTAATTACGTTCTCAATAAGCCTCAAAAATAAGTAAGTTTACTATAACCACAAAATTTTAGTCCTAAAAAAGGTATTTTGAGATTATGTAGCCCATTCCATGTTACCAATATAGAAAATAAGTCACAGGGAGTTTTGTCACTTGACCAAATCTGGTCCCTTGACCAAGGTCAAAGAGCTAGTTAGGCCATTAACAAACAGGCACAATATTCTGTGTTCACCCTATTTTCTCATGAAATATTTTTACATTACACACTGATTACAAATGAAGAATATTTAAATTCAATGAAGCAATTCATGCTGAAAATACACTTTTAGGTTTGGAATATGGCATTCACTTCACCCTACAACATTGTACGTGGTCTACTCTGCCTAAGCCTTTGTTTCCCAATCAGGTTTTGGTAAACCTTAGTGGGAGGGGAATTAAAACGTCTGAGAGAAGAAGTTTGATGGTGCGCCGATGTACAATGGGAGGAATTCAATAACAGGCTGGAGAGACGGTGGGCTTTTATCAGAACACTGCAAAGTGTTGGTGGCTACCCGTCAATGCTGAACCAGTGTGTTACTGCAGAGTGTGACTGAGTGTTTTCCCCACAGGCAGTAAACTATTATCGACTCCCCCCATTAGCATGGAGGGTGGATATTGAAGGTTCTAATGGAAGGCTGAGGGACTCCTATCCCCAGGCCAGAGCAGAAAGACAGCCTATCACTTCATGTAACGGCAGCCCATGTGTGACAAACCTGACCTACATTTCCCCCTTTTCTTTTTCACAACAGCCTGTCGCTGTTTTAAGGAGCTATTTTCTGAGATGCATAAAAGAAACGCATGCTGGAACTGCCTAGTTAATGTGCTTTCCACAATATTTCTTGGAAATGTTTTCTAAAGGAACAGTTTACATTAAGGATAAATTATGAAAAGCTAGCCTAAAATAAGACCATAAGCATGTGAAAAAGAATTTAAATAATTATGAAGTGTTTATAAAATTATCTTATACTGTGCTTCCTTTTAGACATTAATTATACCGTACATATAGCTAAAATGTTATCAAAATATAGCACAGTATGCAATTCAAGTAATTAGAAGAATTTAATGAAAAAGGTTTTTTGAAATATTATCAAAAGCTAAAAATTTCATAATTCATTCTAAAAATCAGTTCCCAGAGCTCTGTAAGTGGCAATTTCCTGTTAGTTCTATTAGCTTCCCAATGTATACACAGTAATCACCACTAAGAATAGAACGTAATTTAAAAACAATGATGGAGGAGGAAAGAAGGCAAGAATAATTTGGTACAAAAACGGCGGCGCTGGAAACCGCTCCTCCACAATGGCACAGACCCTGCTCGGAAGGGCCGCCGCCGCTAGTCAGCGCCTCAACGGGGACCTACCGCGCCGCTGCAGGTCATACGCTTTTTTGGTCTCTTCGTTCCCTAGAATTTTCCACGCCTGATCAATCTCGATGAACTTCTGCACACACTCTTGCACGGCTCCTGCTGGCACATCTGCGCTCTGCTTGTCGGGATGATACTGCCAATCAAAGAGAAGGGGGGAGAGTGAAGCGGGGCAGGCGGGGGCAAATCCATAGCAGATCGAGACGCGTTTGGAGGAGGCTGATGGGATGGAGAAAAGAAAGGTGCCGAGGGAAGTGAGACGGTAGTTCTGGGCACCAAACTCTGCGCCAGGTGACTCAGAACTACGAACCCCACCGATGGTGTCACAGTGGGCACACGTAGCATTTTCTGGATAATCTGCTGATGGGATCCCTGGTCTCATGGACAACTTACTTAACAGAGTCTGAGTAACAAAAAACAGATACCTAAAGAGGAACAAAGTATAAGATAGGATGAAGCGAGAGGAGGGGACAAGGGAGACACTTACAAAAAGTATTTGTAGAGAAATTAATAAAAAAAAGAAAAGTCACTACAGCTCATTTCACATAAGCAGAACTTTATGAGATTCAACTACCACAGAGGCAAAATTAATTTTGATTTTTAAACTATGCAGCTTTCTTAAATTACTTCTTCAAAACCTTTAGTTTTGCTTTTGCAAATATAAAGCTACAGATTACTGACCATTAAATTTATTTGGCAAATGTCTGTTCAAAAACAGATTTAGAAGAAATTATTAACAAATTATACAATGGAAGAATGAAATGACCTGGCTCAATTTAAACCAACTTGTCAATGAATTATTTGTTTCTGTATTTTATGAAGGATATTTTAGGAGGATCTTTAGATCACTGCATGCTATTTCCAAAAGTCTTTGCCAAAGATATACAAAGATATACATTTCTGTCAGTTTAAAGAAATATTACAATCATTACAATATTACAATCATTACAAATTTTTTTTCATTTTCCCTCTCTATTGTTATGTCACTTTGCTCTCTCTCCTAGAGCATCTTATTTTATCATTCTTTTCTCATACTTAAATTTTTAAAAATTACTTTAATTCTTTAATTTCTTCTTTTTTTTCCCTCTTCTATCTCCTTTAGTTGAGAAGTATCCAGATGGAAGTCAAATAGTATGCCTGAATGTTTCCAGTGGCAACAAAATGAAGAAAAGGTATCTCCCTTAAGCCAAAATTCATGTTTAAAAAAAAAAAAAAAATAGTAACAGGAAATCAGAATGTGAATTCTGCAAGCATTCCAAAAGTCACAATAATGAATTTTCACTGTAAGGCAAATCATTTAAAAAAATACATTTCTAAAATGATCTGCTGAGTAATTTTAGAATGGCATTTGATCAAAAGTATTTAGTGGGTTTACATTTTAAAATTAAACTCTGGAGTTTGGGGAAAGGTTAATAAAAATTTCTGTAATTTAACATAATATTTTCAAGGAAAAAACACCTAAGTAAACAGAATCATGAAATTTTAAAAGAATTGTATTACTCTCTTGACAAGCAATTATTTAGTCTCCCCCAAAAGACCTCTAGTGCTGGGAAACTTCCTTATTTTTCTTGAGACAACCTTTCTGGATTGTGCTATCAGAACTTCTTTATATTCACAAAAACATCTGCCAATCTATAGCTTCTGCCCATGAGTTTTTATTCTATCTTCTGGGCCAAAGCAAAACAAATATCCCTTTTCTTCAAGACAATTTTTCAAGTCATCTTCTCCTTAAATCTTTTTTCCCCCCCAAGGAAAATGCTCCTAATTTCTCTAAACTATCTTTCATAATCTTAGAGTTCATAACATACTAGTGTATTTCATTTTATATGCTCACGAATCGATGAGATATTTTTGCTTCTCTTTTCATCAAATATTTCATAGGCATTTTAGAATAGTCACACAAATTATTACAAACACCACCCAGAACAAATAATATAAGTTTCTGTCAAAGGGAAGCAGTAAATTATGGCATTGGCTAGTAATCAATCAACAAACATTTATTTAGTATCTACTATGAGCCATGCACTGTGCTAAGTCCTAGGGATACATAAGAGGCAAAAGACCCTGCCCTCAGACAACTTACAATCTAATGGAGACAGACAACCTGCAAACCAATATTACAAATCAAGCTACAAAATAGGAAATAATTAATAGAAAGAAGGTGCTGGAATTAAGAAGGGTTGGGGAAGGTTTCCTGTAAAAGACCGGATTTTAAGTGGGTCTGGCCAGGAAGGCCAGTAGTTGGAGCAGAGGAGATGAAAGCATTTGAGGCGTGGATTAATTTTTGACACTAAGCTGAGGAGAGTACATCTGAGGTATGTTATAAAGGGAATCCAGAGCCTATCACTACCTCAGAACTATCCCGAGATCTGCCATCTGCTCTGAAATGGGGAGGGGAGGAGGCGTATGGCCTTGTATTCCCTTGGGCTCCTGTCCCTCAATACCAGAAGGAGGACTGTTACTATTACATTTGTAGGCATGGAATTTATGCTTGGAAAACTTTATGGGGCATTTTCTTTTAAATATCTAAAAGGCTGGGATAAAAATAACTCAAACCCTTAGACTGCTTCCCTTTTGGATCAGCTGACTGCTCCCACTTCTTACTGACTGATTCATTTTTAACTCTTCAGTTTACTTTTAATGAATTACTCCCAAATTGCAGCTGCTAACATCGTTTGAAACTGCTTTTCTTTCTCCTCTTCCCTGCATATGTTACTTTCACATTACTAAAATCACCCTCACTAGAGCAATAAATATCTGAGACCCTCGTGACTTATTCTAGACCAGTTTTCTACCTCAGGCTCATGAGTTACAGCATCACTGCATGGCAAATTTTTACTATATGACAAAACTGAGTCAAGTGGTCGTTTACCTCTTAGAACCTATAAGGACAGAAAACTTACTTCTCTTTCTTTTCATTCTTATATCCTGGCTCTCTCCTTCCTGTTCCCTTTCCCTATGCTGTCAAAGGTCACTTTGCTAAATCTTCAGAGGATGAAGCAGTAGAGAATTTAGATATTTTTCTAGATTATGGTAGAGGTGGATTGAGAAATACAGTTTCAGACTTAATGGTGGCTCTAGATGCTAGAAGTCACTACTCAAATTTGGCCCTCAGACTCAATAGAGTCCTAAAAGTTAATAGTATGGTTGGTTCTTACATCTAAGTTTCTTGGGTTCCCCAATGAAATTAAGTAAAACTGTCTAATCAGGCCACTCTGATCAGGGAATTCAAAATAACAAAGGGTCCCAAAAAAGTTTTCTACTGAGAACATTTCTCAAAAGTGAAACCATTCCTGCCTTTGAGGAGCACATATTCTACTCGTGGTTCTGATCTGAATGACTCCTCAGAGAGCAGATGGAAAGGAGTATTTAAAGGTTAGCCATCAGATCCATTGAACAGAGGAGGATAGTGAACGACTTGTACAGGGTTACAGTTAGTGAGTGTATTAGCAAGGATTCCAACTGCCCATCTCCAAACTCATGACTCTGTCTACCCTACTATGACTACCTAAGTTGGTAAGGAAACAGTTTAGATTTAAAAGCCAACCATACTATTATAAACTAGTGAGTACAAACTATATACAGCAAAAATAGGAAATAAAAAAAGGGAACTCCTACAATTACGGGGTGGAGCTTCTGAAAGGCTTCTTATAAAAGATGGGATTTTACTTGAGACCTGAAAGAAGCCAGAGAAAATGCCTAAAGCCAAGAGATGGGAGGGTTTTATTTGTGAAACAGCAAGGAGCCCAATATCACTAGATAGAACATATTGTGAAAGGGAGCAAGGTGTAAAGAAGATTGGAAAAGTAGGAGAGGGCTAGGTTATGAGAGGCTCTCAATGCCAAGCAGAGCATTTTGTATTGGATCCTAGAAGCAAGAAAAAGCTTAGTAACTGATTATCTAATCAGTTTTAGGGGGAGACAGAACAAGGTCTGTTTGGGGTATACCGAGTTAAAGATGTCTACTGGACATCCAGTTTAAAATGTCCAAAAGGCAGTAGGAAATGTGAGATAAGAAATCTATCATTAGAGAGTTTGGGGCAAGAAAGGTAGATCATCAATAAAGAAATGGTAATTAACTCCATGAGAGCTGACAAGATCACCAAACAAAATAGTACAAAGATTGGCACAGAAAGTAGTAATACTCCCTATGAAGCCAAGTTGTGAAGAACTTTGATCCTAGAGATACTAAGGATACACCAGAATTTTTCTGAGAAGTGAGAGGAGTGTCATGGTTGGAGTTATAATTTAGGAAAAATCATTTTGACAACTGTGGGGAAATGAGACTAGAAAGGGAGAGACTTAAGGAAGGAAAATCAATTGGGAAATTACTATAGTATTGAAAGACTGAAGGAGACTGGTAGAAGTAAGAATGAATGGAACTAATATGAGATTGTAGAAGCAGCATCAAAAAGACTTAGTAACTGATTGGAATAAATAGGGTGAAGGGCAGTAAGGAGCTGAGGGTGACTCCAAAATTGTAAACCTGGGTGACTAAAAAGAAGGCAGTACCCCCAGCAAGAAAAAAAAAAAAAGTAAGTCTAAATTAAAGGATGGGTTTGGGAGGAAAACTACGAAGTTCTGCTTTGGACAAGTTGAATCTGAAGTGACCATGAAGCACCCAATTCAAAATGCCCAATATGTGGTCAGTAATTATAAGTCAGTAGAGATTCTAGGGCTTCATATATGGATCTGAGATCTCTATGCATAGAGATAATTGATCCAAAGGGAACTGATGAACTCATCAAGAGACAGGATGTAGATGATGATTGTATAAAAAGCAAACTGAAAGGAAGAAGTCAGACAGGTAAACAAAGAACCCACCAAAGTCCCAATCGAACATTTTAATGAATGATGTTCTTTCAATTAATTCTTAAGTTTTGGGTAGCCAAGCTTTTAAAAGGCTGGCAGAAGGAAGATTTTGTTCAGATTTTAGGCTCTGTTCAAATATTAGTTCCACACGTTCTATAAATTATACATTCTGAAAAAGACTGACATAACATGGTTAGCCACTATTGCCTAAAAATACTGAATTACTGTAAGTCAGAAAGTTAATGCTTTGTAGAAAATTTTCACTGACAGATGCATCCCTCCGTGTGTATGTATGAATAAACTTGAATGAGTGACATATTTCAATTACGCTAACCTATAACACTACAATGAAATTTTCATTAAGTGTTAAAAGCCTGAAATTTTTTGACATTTGATATCTTTTGTGCAGTAATCATAAATGCTAACTTCATTTCATTGTTGCACAAATGCATGTGTTTCACCATGTGCATTTCCTGATGAAATTGCAACATTATTCCATTGACATTTAGCCTTCTGGTTCATAAAGCAAAGCTACCATTAATATATCAGGTTATGCATTTTGAATATTGTGATGTTCAGTATTGCTAGGCCAGGAATATTCTGTTAAGTCTCGGCAACTGCTGAAAACAAGAAAAATGTAGCTGTGCTCAACAGGGTTAGGGAAGACTAGGGAGAAGATCTGTGATTTCACTGTTTACTGAAATGGGAACGTTCCCTCTGCTCCTACACACATGTCAACACCTGTAATTCAGAGTCTTAGCTGCCTTGGGCACTGAAAGGTGATGAGATTCGTCCACATCAATATGTTCAGCACTTGTCAGAATTTTGATTTGAACCCAAATCCAACTGATTCTAATGTCCTATCTGTCACGTATACTCTGTGAAAGTGAAGTCTAAGTAAGATAAAAAAAGCCAGATTTTATTTTTTGAGGAATAGGGTACAAGGCAGTGGGATCAAAGTCAGACAGAAATGGATCCCTGCCAAGCTGCAGAATGTAATACTCCCTATGTTTTGTTGTATGTTTGTCTATTTTGCTAATTCCTAATTACATTTCAGTCTGGTGCAGCAGCACCAAGAGTGTTGTGGGTCACATGCTGTGTGTTTGACACCACTGGGCTAGTGCAAAAAGAACTGGCCTTGGGGTGAGAAGACTGGGGGCCAACTTCTGCCTCGAACTCAGGCATCTCCGAACCTCAAGATGCACAGGAAATGACTAAAAACTATCAGGCAGAGGTGACCCATCTACGAGGCGGGGAGGAATTCCCACAGCAGCAGCTCCCTGTACCAATGAAATCACAAGGAACAAACAATTAAAAAAATTTTAAAACTCCCTCTAAACAGGCTAAGTATGGCATAAAAGCAAACGGCAGTGGTTCCTCTGGCCGAGCAATCAGGGAGACAAAAGGGGGAACGGGGCCTTGGCGGGCTCTGGTCTCACTCCCAGGTTTCTGAACCAGGAGTGTCTCCAGTCACCAGAAAGTGGGCAGGGAGAGGCAGCAGCACTAGGACAAGGAAGGCTGGTAGTCTGAGGGATAAGAACCGGAGCAGAGGGAAGAGAAGAGAGGGGAGGATAACAAATGAAGCTGTTGGGGCAAATTGAGGGCAGCGGGATGGTACAGTGGATAAAGCACTGACCCTGGAGTCCAGAGCAGATCTGAGTTCAGATCCAGCCTCAGACACTCAACCCTTATGAACTGTGTGACCCTGGCAAGTCACTTAACCCCAAATGCCTCACAAAAAAATAAATTCCATTTACAACAAACCAAATAACTAGCGACTGTAGGGAGAACATTCAAGATTTAGCTGATCACATTCTCCTTGGAGTCATGTTATATACTCTCCCTTTGGAGACCACTTCCCCATGCAATTCTGTAAGCCCGAAGACACCAGTGATAGAGCAAGTTTCTTCATTTAAGTGTTCTCTATAAGAATAAAATCATAAATCTGACCTGTCCCCCCAAAAATAATTTTTTTACTTGCAAAAAGAATAAAGACATTTTTCATTTATCTAAATACTTACAAAAGCTCATGACAACCTGCACAAAACGCAGTAAAACTTTCTGAATGACATTATAAGGGTCCACTTTAATGTCTTCATAAATTTGTTTTTACAAGATTCTATTCTCTATGGATGACATTCTAATTAAATCTTACATTTCACTTTTCCAAAAAACATCTATCAAACACCTGCTTTGAGTGCGGCACCCGATTAGGGACTACCGTACTAATACCAAGTTAGTGTGACCATCTATGATTTCTTCATGATGCTTTATAGCAGATTGTTGTTTTTCTGTTTACAATATGTCAAAAAGAAACAACAAAAAAAGTAAATCATCAGGCATGAACAAGCATCTTGAGAATATTCAAGGGATTACACTCTGAATAGATTAAATGTCATCCATAGGGTAAAAGTGATTTCTCCGCTGAATAGCCCTGTGGAGTCTACCACTGGAGAAAGTTGCCCTTTTCCAACCACCGTGGGGGTAGAATCTCATATCTTCATTTTTTTCTTTGTTTTCTGAGCACACTATGCTGTTTGGCCCTTAATAAGTATTTAATGAATATTAAATTAACTGGAAAGCAATATGACAATGTCTTAAGTGAAAACCTTTTTCCTTAATTTATGAAATAACAACTTTCACATTTGTCTTAGACTAATCATTTGCTCACCCATTTTGGGAAGAGACTGTATGTATATCACTCATGGATTCAAAAGCATTTCCTGGACACCTATTATATACCATCCCCCTGTATATCTTTTCTTCAGTACTCCTTCACAGTAGACATGTCACTTGACTCAAATGGCATTAGTGATATATACATGAGAAGGACATTAGTAACAATGGAGATCTAAATCAAACCCAGTAGTAATCTAAAGACCATTTTCACACACAGAAGAAGGGTAGTAAAAAATCTTGTATAAAAAGAATGCTTTTAAGTGCTTTAAAGAAGAGACTATATAACACTCTTCTCATGTGACTTAGATATCACTGGGCTTGGTTAGCGCTTTTATTTTTAATCAGTATACTTCATTTTCTCCTAGTTTTTCAAAGAAAATTATGTAGTTAGATTTCAAATCTAAAATTAAAAAAAAAAGATAGTAGTTATTGGAGGATCTTGTCAATCATCAATCTAAGGACAAAACTTATTCCATCAATGTCATCTTGGAAAACTCAGAACCAGGGAATATATTCCCTACATTTTCTTTGCCCCAACCCCTACCCCTGGGCCACTCAGATCCCATTGGGACTACCAGCACAAAAGAACAATATGATTGCTCACACCATTTGGATGAAATAGGAGTCAACAACTATGATCCTTTCAATGAGATGGAAAACCATCTGGTCTTACTATCCTAAGGTCCTCTGGGACTTATTAGCCCTGCATACTCCCATCACTGAAAGTTGTCATCTGCCCTAATAATACATCCTAAACACCTTTGGCCCTTGCCAGTGACTAGAATTTCTGGGCCTTACAAGTAAACAGCCCTACAACTGAAGTATTTCAAGAGTAATCTCCTTGAAGATGCTCTCCCTCATTAGGATGGAGTCAATAGGACTGTCTATTTTTCTACTTGCATCCACAATGCCTCAGGCATAGTAAGCACTTAAATGCTTTCTTATTTACATTATTCATTCATTCATTCATTCATTCATCCGGAGTCCTTACAGGAGCAATGTCTGTAGTGTGATGGACTTGAATTTTTCCTGGTTCACAAGTTATCAAATAAGAATTTTCAATTAAAGAGTGATTAAAAAAAATCAACACTGAATTTTAAATCAAATCACACACACAAATTAAATAAAATCAAACTGCATAAAAACATAATTAAAACAATTATAATCATGTGGAAAAGGTAAGTAAAGTAATATGTGTGGTCTGTATGAAAATTTTGTCATTAGAAAACTTTCTGGGTAAATTAAAAGATACTGTTTGAACCAGAAAAGGGTAGCAGTGGAAAAGAAAAGGAGAGGAGGTTCCTTTGTAAGATAAAATGTCAACAATTGTCACCTTACGAATACTTTTATAAATCCCTCCCTTCCCCCAAAAAAGAAAAACAATTTACACACAAAAAAATCCTAAGTAAAAATAATTATGGGATTTAAAAAAATTATTCAGTTCCCATGTGTGTGGAGAACCAAAAACTCTCACACATTAAGACATATAATCTGAAGCATGTAAGACCTTCTCTCAAAATTATACAAGCAAAGTTGTCTTTGGGTGTCTCTAACAAATAAAAATGAACAGGTTAACTGATAAAATGAATCTATGCATGAAACTATGAAGGTTAGACAAAACTGATAACAAGAATATTTTATTTCTAAAGCAAGGGAGCCTCCAACCTTTTCATAATAAAGAGCTTTCTAAAAGTTCCTTCTGTGTTTTATGATTTATATATATGTTTCTTTTTAAATGCCTGATAAACCCAAAGACTCCAGCTTCTAAGATAAGAACTCACTATTTGACAGAAATTGCTGGGAAAACTGGAAAATATAATGACAGAAACTAGGCATAGACCAACATCTCGTACCTCAGAATAAGATAAGGTCAAAATGGGTTTTTGATTTAAACATAAAGGGTAATGCCATAATCAAATAAGAAGAGAAAGGGATCATTTACCTATCCGTTATTTGGAGAAGAGAGTGATTTATGACCAAAAAAGAAATAAAGGACATTATAAAATGCAAAATGGATAATTTTGAGTACATTAAATTAAAAAGTTTTTGCACAAACAAACCCAATGCAGCTAAGATTAGAAGGGAAGCAGAAAGCTGGGAAACAATTTCTATAACTAGTATTTCTGATAAAGGCCATGTAGTTACATGGAAAAAATGCTCTAAATCATTACTGATTAGAGAAATTAAAATTAAAACAACTCTGAGAAACATCTATCAGAATGGCTTAACATGACAGGGAAACATAATGATAAATATTGGAGGAGAAAACTGAGATACTAATGCATTGCTGTTGGTGGTATGGACTGATCCAGCCATTCTGGAGAACAATTTGGAACTATACCCAAAGGGCTATCAAACTGTGCATACCCTGTGATCTAGTAGTGCTCCTACTGGATCTGCATCTTGAAGAGATCATAAAAGAGAGGAAAGGGCCATATGTGCCAAAATGTTTGTAACAGTTGTTTTTGTGGTGACAAGGAACTGGAAATTGAGTGGAAGCCCATCAACTGGGGAATGGCTAAATAACTTATGGTATATAAATGTAATGCAATATTATTGTTCTATAACATATGATGAGCAGGCTGATTTCAGAAAAGACTGGAAAGTCTTTTATGAACTGATGCTCAGTTAAGTGAGCAGAACCAGGAAAACACTGTATACAAGTGGCAGCAAAACAGTGTGATGATCGATTATGATAGACTTGGCTCTTCTCAGCAATGTTGTGATCTAAAATGGTTCCAAAAGACTTGAGATGGAAAATATCATTCACATACAGAGAGAGAATGAGCTATGGAGACTAAATGCAAATGAAGGCATCCTATTTTTAACTTTTGTTTTTTCTTTCCAATGATTTTTCCCTTTTATTCTGATTTTTCTTCCCCAACATGGCCAACATGGACATATGTTAAAACTTACTGTATATGTATAACCTATATTGGATTGGTTATTGTCTTAGGGAGAAGGGAGATAAAGGAGGGAAGAAAAAAATTTGGAACTCAAAAATTTGGAACAAAAATGAAGGTTGAAAACAATTTACATGTAATTAGAAAAATAAAATACTATTAAATGGGAAAAATAAAAATAAAAAATTCCTAGAATCATATGGTACTGGGAATTTTTGCAAAACCTTATTTGAAATGAACAAGATTTGTATAGGTATTCAGATGAATATCTACAAAGTTAAGACAAGGGAATTGTCTAGCTTTGATGGTCCCTTCCAAATCTCACTGTTGCTCAATGATTGTAAGGACAGGGCATTAAGAAAGGTTTGCTGAACCTGTTAATCTATACATTGATTCAAATATCTTTATGATGGAAAGGGAAGGAAGCTTACAAACAAGGCCATTAATTCTTCCTCTTCCTTGTCTTTTTTCTTTTTTCGTTAAAAAATTCAAGTGTTTAACTCTATCTCCTATTTGAGTCAATATATCTCCATATATTGGCTTCTTAAGCTCATTACACAAAAAGGCATCAAACTATCAAGGACTCTGTTAGGAAAGAAAACCAAATTCTTAATTTCTCCAAATAAGGGAAAATCAATGTGCAAGTAATATTCATCATCTACCCAATCCCCGACTCTTCTGTCTATTTCAAAGAACAAGTCTTTGACCAGCTGTTAACATGCTAGGCACTAGGCACTAGGTTGAATTCAACAGCCTTTTACCACTGTTGGTAAAGCAGGTCCTCCTGCTTTTTAAATGAAGAAGAATGCTGAAGAGGGAGCTACTTCAACAAATGTCTCCCATGAATACATCACAATCATATAAGACTGTATGAAAGATGCAAAAACAGAGAACTCTGTTCAGTGATCATCAATAATTAATATCAAGTGAAACACCAAAGAAGAAAATCTTGCTAGAGGTGTTATGATACAGGTTCAGTGCCAAGGCCAAATGGAAAAGGAATGGCCTCTAGTAGAATGCAACCTCTTTGAGGAAAAGAGTGATTCTGGTTTTGTCTTTACCTTTGTGTCTCCCAGGTCAAGCAGTGTCTGACACAAAACAGATATGGAATAGATGCTTATTAAATTGAGTAGTAAGACTTCAGATGCATGACTGAGCAAAACAGGCCAGGGACCATTTCACTGGTGTGAGGGTCTCTCCAAACTGATATACCTTCTACCAAAGCAGACAGTAACCAATCCAATATAGGTTATACATATACAGTAATTTTTAACATATGTCCATGTTAGCCATGTTGGGGAAGAAAAATCAGAACAAATGAGAAAAATCATCAGTAACTGCAACATAAAGAGTTGTAAGAGATAGTAGATAAACAGACTTCAAGGGATAATGGATAAATAATTCATGTGCTCCCCTGACACTCAATACGGAGTCAAGAGATCTGCAGAAATCCTGGATTCTCTATTCTGCCCTCAGCATGCAGAGTGGATCCCCTGTGAGGATTTATAGGGAAATATGGACAAAAATCAGAGAGGATGAGAAAGAAATGAAGTCTTCTGATCTGTGTCTGTACAGATAATGCACATTAATGCAATTATAGAATTAACTATACATGTACTTTTTTCCTAATAGTTTTCCTCTGTTTTATAATCTTTTTCCTAAGTTGAAAAATAAAAGAACAAAGCATATGTCTTTTCTTAAAAAAAAAATATATATATATATATACACACACACTTACACAACCTATATAAGATTATAAGATACAACCTTTCATACCCTCACATATAAAATGAGTTGGTTAGTTAAATCAAAAAACTTTTTGAGGATTCTTCTAGAAACAAAAACATTACTTTACTGCCTCTGAGACTGATCAGCAGCAGCTAATAATGACACAGAAGAGTACCTCTAATTTATTATTTACAACATACCTATACCTTAGTATACAATATGCTTTAGATTTATTCATTGAAGTCTTAATTGCTGTAGCCAGTGAAATCGAGAGGAAGATACAAGCAGCTGGCATAGTCAAATAAAGTATGGATGTTAAAAAAATATCTTTTATCAGTTATATACAAAACATGGTTGTCATCTAGGAAATTAGATGACAAATGGTGATTAATCCTACATTAGTAAAAAAACAAAAAACAAAAAACAAAAAAAAAACCAACCCTAGAATATATGTTCACATTTATTATAGCCATTAGTTTCTCCAAAAGAATGTATCTTCTCAAGTCACTCTATATTTTTGTGTTTTTTCCCCAAGTTCTCCTAACTATTGTAAATATGACATAACTATTATTGGTAGAATTGTGAACTAATCCAACCATTCTGGAGAGCAATTTGGAACTATGCATAAAGGGCTATAAAACTGCATACCCTTTGATCCAGCAATACCACTACTAGGCCTGTATCCCAAAAAAGAGCATTAAAAAATGGAAAAAGACACAAATAGACAAAAATATTTAGAGCAGCTCTTTTTGTAATTGGAAATTGAGGGGGATGCCCATCAATTGAGCAATCGCTGAACAAACTATGGTACATAAAGATAATTGAATACTATTGTAGTATAAGAAATGATGAGCAGACAGATGTCAGAAAAACCTGGAAAAACTTACATGAACTGATGCTGAGTGAAGTGTCTTATTCTTCTTGTCTCATTCCTGACTTTCTGGACTCCAAAACCATATTCCCCACACCCAAATTCTCTCTACTCTTATTCCTAATTTTCCCTACTTCCTTTGGCATGCTATCTTCACCCATTAGAATGTAAACTCCTTGAGGGAAAGAATTATTTTACTTTTTTGTTTATTTTTACACACCCAAAGCTTAGCACAATCCCTGGTATACAATAAACACTTAATAAATGTATGTTTCCTTCCTTCTTTCTTAGGTCAAACCTATGTTACATCCAGTCACATCCAGGAACATGGATTGTCAGAATTTTGCATGCAGTAATTATTTAATAAATATTTGTCGAATGAAATCAACTCTGTCTGATTTCAGTGTTAAAAGATTAGGGATAAACTCTAGACTCATCTTCCTGAGTTCAAATCCAACCAGACACTTATTAGCTGTGTGACCTTGGGCAAAGTCACCTAACCCTGTCTGCTTCAGTTTCCTCATCTATAAAATAAGCTAGAAAAGGAAATGGCAAAATACTCCAGTATCTTTGTCAAGAAAATTTATGATTGAAATATTGAACAACAACAAACTCTAGAATATTCAACTTTCTCTCAACAATTTATCACAAAACTCTAGAATATCCAACTTTCTCTCAACAATTTATCACAAATCTTTAACTTAACCTAAACATCTTGGTTTTTTGAAGCTTTGCTTTCAGTCTATATTTCTTCTAAGGGGCAACAAATTCCAAAGCTGAGTATGTGCTACATAAAATAATGTTTTTTCCATTGCCCCATATTTATTTTACTAGTACTAACTAGTACTTAACTAGTACCAACTAGCTTGGTATACTGAGAAGAGTAGCAATGTTGTGTAGTGTTTGAGTCCCTGCTCAATATATTTTACCTAAAGAACGTCATTCAGTCTCACCTGGGACTATAACATGAAGAGTGCCACAAAACTTCCAAGATCCCTTTCAATTCTAGATATTTTGATCCAAGGAAAACATGTTTCTCCTATCTGTGCTGATAAAGGTTTCAAATTCAAGGTGAGTAAAAGAAAAAAAGGAGCCCTTCCCATGAGGTATCATTACCTAAAGGTAAAAACAAAGTTATAAACATAGACAACATCAGGGGCTATCTTAGTTTTTCATCAATGATGTCACTAGCCTGTTTTAGTGAGAGGGGAAAGAATGAGCAGAGAGTGGGGCTTTCCTATTGGAACCTGCACAGTTACTACTATGGGTAACTACATAGCAGTCAGTTTCTAACTGCATTGAACTCCAGAAGTTGGGTGCACAAAGGGTTCTGTCTGGAACCCTAACATGATCATGTGTCCCTCGGAGTCAGCTCATAGCCCTTAGCCCCCACTCTGGAGGCTACAGATGTAAGTAGTTCTTACCAATGGGAAAGTAAACCCAAAAATCCCAGGAAGAGCAGTACCTTTGTGACTCCCAGTACTGTTTCAGCTCTACTCTACTGCTGGAGCCATCATTTCAGGGAACAATTTCTACTACCAGCAGTACCCTATTGGCCACCCATGCCACAGACAGAAAAAATAGCCCAAGAGCTTCAGGAACAGCACAATGCCCAAGACCATTGGTCCTGCTTCCAGGCCTACATCTGCAGCAATTAACTAGGGACATATCTGGTAACTGCCATTGCAGATACTGCTTGTGCTCCATTCTCTGCCCTCCCTCCGTACCACCCCCAAACTCCTCAGTAACCACAGCTAACGAAGACCTGGAAAAGAAAGTTCTCACAAAAAAAAGGCTGTGGCTCTGTCAACTGGTTCAACAGATATGGTCTAATGGCTGGAAATGAAACTAAAGAAAATGCATAGCCAGCTGCCTTGTAGAGGTATCCTAAGGACAATGAGGTCTTTCTATCTGCCTTACAGCTGAAGCCTTCTATACATGTTTTCTCCTCACTGGAATGGGAGCTCCTGGGGAGCAGAGACTCTTCCTTTTCTATTTGAATTTCCCAGCATTTAACACAGTGTCTGGCATGGCTTTTGCATTCATTCACTCTTTTCAGTTGCAGAGAGGTACATAACAGCATTAGTAGTTTCCTCAGCAGAGAGTTCCCTATACAATGAAATTACCGAATTTAGTACTTAGTTCTACTGTTACCATATATAAAATAATTTTAGATGCAGAAGCTATATAATACATCATAGCAATAGCAATGTCTTCCATATAATATATACATGTAAGTTATTAAAAAGACCAATTAAAATGTAAAGTTATCAAACTTCTATCAGACTCATCACTAAAGTTTATTTAGTTGTCTCCTCAAGGAAACCTGAATTTTAATTGTCAGACCCTAAAGTTTTAATATATAAAATCTGGTTCAACAAGATCCCAAATAAACCACATAGAAGGGAGTTGAATACGCTAAAGACTTCTGGATAATAGGATCTCACAAGACGGTCTCAAAGCATGAATGATAAGGTTACGATAGATTTGCTGAAAAGGCTGAACCAAAATATACTGTGCAAAGAAACCCCACTTCATAATCTTTGGTTTGGTGTGCCCATAACGGAGAAGATACTCTATGAGCAAAGCAAAGTTGCAATAGATTAAAAGAAACATGAAATGTGAAAATTTAGAGACATCTCCTCTCTAAATGTATATAAGGACTATTTGTGCTTGATTTGTGTAGAGCCTCCCAAGCTCATATTGATCTGGTCACAGAATACACTGCATGCTGATCTCAATCTATTATTTGTGTTACTCAATAATGTTACTTTGGTCCTCTTCTAGCACAAAGGAAAACCTGATGCTTATGGGGTTAACAGCTTCTAGTTTCTACAAGGATTCAGTAAATTTAAGAATTTTGAAATCCTTGTCTTTTGAACTTATCCATGTTCACCTTAAAAATGAAAATGACAATATTTCAAAAACACCACTGATGTCTGATACTAGAAGAAGCATGTGGCAATCAACAAGAATATAAAGCACAGCATCACCAGTACTGATTAGGGTCCCATATCTTTGCCATTTGGATGACCTTGGACAAGTCACTTAACTGTTATTTTCTCCTCTGTAGAATGATTACAATATTTGCACATTAATAGTTTAAAACCCTGAGTTAAGAGAACTTCTGTTATTGTAAAGTGTTTTAAAAACATATAGTAGCAAACATACTGCTACTGCTTGTTAGCATTGCTAACCCCCTAGCCAAAATTTACTGCAAATAGGTATTTCTAACAAATATTGAGATATTCTTAATATTTTGATGACATGCCCTTTGATCCATCAGTATCATTCCATATCCCAAAGAGATCATAAAAGAGGGAAAAGGACCCACATGTGTACAAATGTTTGTTTACATAGTGGCAAGGAAATGGAAATTGAGTCAATGCTCATCAACTGGGGAATGGCTGAATAAGTTATGGTATATAAATGTTATGGAATATTATTGTTCTAAAAAAAAAAATGATCAGTAGGATGATTTTAGAAAAGCCTGAAAATGTCTTCCATATGCACAGAGAAGACTATGGACACTAAATGTAAATCAAAGCATGGTATTTTCACTTTTTTTTTGGTTTGCTTTTTCTTTTTTGTGGGTTTTTACCCCTTTTGGTCTGATTTTTCTTTCACAATATGATAAATATGGAAATATGTTTAAAAGGACTCTACATTTATACCTATATCAGATTTCTTGCTGTGTTGGGGAGGATGGAGGTTAAATGAGGGAGGGAGAATAAAATTTGGAATACAAACAAAAATGAATATTGAAAATTATTTTTACATGTATTTGGAAAAAAATAAAATACTATGGAGAAAAAACAAAGACCCTGAAGATAACAAAAAAAATTCTTCATTCTTAGCTTACTAGTTATTATATAATAAGGAGATGATGTCTGCTGGCTGATAAAAGAAAAAGGGAAAAAATTAATCAGAAAGTCTGTTTGTAGCAGATAGGTAACATCTGATATAAAGTAACTAGTGATTATTTACTTGAGGTAATCCAGGGCAAAAACTTTTTGGGGAAAAAAAATATACATATATATGTATATATATATTATTTATGTACTATTCTTTTAAAAAAATGTTTTGAGTTCCAAATTCTCTTCTCCTCTAAGGCCCTTCCTTCCCTCATTGAGAAGGCAAGAAATATGATATCCATTATATATGCAAAATCAAACAAAACATGTTTTCAAATTAGTCATGTTACAAAAACAAAACAAAGTAAAACAACAATAATCAAAATAAAACAAAAATGTAATGCAAGTGAAAAGGGTATATATGTCAATTTGCACTCAGACTTTTATCAGTTCTCTCTGTAGATGGATGAGACCTTTGGAGTTGTCTTGGATCACTGTCTGGATCAGAGTAGGTAAGTCTTTAACAATCAATCATTGTTACAATATTGTTGTTAACTCTGTACAATGTTCTCTTGGTTGCTGTTACTTCACTTTGCTGATTCAGTTCACATCTGTCTTCCCAGGTTTTTTCTGAAACCATCCTATTCATCATTTCTTATAGTACAAAAGTATTCCATCACGCTCACATACATGTTGTTCAGCCATTCCCCAAAGGATAAACATCTCCTTGATTTTCCATTCTTTGCCATCATAAAAAGAGCTAGTATAAATATTTTTGTACATGTCTTTTTCCTTTTCCTTTTCTTTCTTTTCTTTTTCTTTCTATTTTTTTTTTTTTTTTTGAGGGATGTAGGGAGGAGAACCTCTTTGGAATACAGACCTAGCATTGATATTGCAGGGTCAAAAGGTATGCACAGTTTTATAGCCCTTTGGACATAGTTCCAAATGTTTCAGGACTGTTGGACCAGCTCATAACTCCAACAACAGTGCATTACTCTCCCAATTTTTCCACATGCCCTCCAGTACTTGCCATTTTCCTTTTCTATCATGTTACTCAAACTGACAAGTATTATAACTGAGGTAACACCTCAGAGTTATTTACATATATTAATAGTGATTCAGCGCACTTTAATATGACTACAGATAGCTTTGATTTCTTCTTCTGAAAACTGCCTGTTCAGGTCCTTTGGCCACTGGCAAATGGTTCTTATTTTTATAAATTTCACTCAGTTCTCTACATACATGAGAAATGAAATCTTTATGTCAGAGAAAGTTGATATAAATTCGACCCCCACCCCTGTCTAGTTTCCTACTTTCCTTCTAATCTTAGGTGCACAAAAACTTTTCTAAATGATAGATAGCACGTAGTAAATAGAACATAAAATAATAACAATTTTGTCTCAGGAAACTCTTGGCCATAAAACTTTGTCAGCTGAATGTGAAGACATCGGCTGCCACCCAGAATGATGCATAAATGGATATACATTAAATTACTAAATCAATATTTTTAATAAATGTTAATGCAATATATTAAATCACAAGACATTTAAACATAAAGACAAATTCAAATACACATACATATACACATATACACTAACCTCCAACAAAGTAATCTTGTACTCAATAATCAAGAGCTTTACTGGATGCAAAGGGAATTCCAAAAATGAACACTCTGCTTCCAATACATGAGATTTTAATCAGCAGCAGGGTTTTGGTTGATTTCACCTGCCCTCTGGGTACAATGAGACATGATTTTTACATAATTAAGGACTAAAGTGAAACTAAACTAAGACATTCTAGCTTAACATATGTAGTGATTTATTTTTAAAGGTCCTGAAAGTTGTTACCCTGAAGCAACACTGAACACTTTGCTCTGTGGCCGACATGGTTCATCAAATACTAATTAGGCAGCATGTTCTGTCAACGCTTTCATGCTCTTCTTCTATTAATTGATCATTCTGCCAAATTAATGACACCACTACATTGGCCTTGAATTCCCTGAACTCCTTTGCCTGTGAGATACAAGAAGGAATTAAAAAAGAAAGAAAGAAAAGGAGAGAAGAAAGGAGAGAGGGGAAAAAGGGAGAGAGGAAGGGAGAGGGTAGGGAGAAAGCGAGAGAGAGAGAGAGAGTGAGAGAGAGAGAGAAGGAGGGAGAGAGAGAGAGACAGTTATAGAACTTAGATTTGATGCAACATAGAAAATACTTTACTTCAATCCTATTTATAGTAATATATCTCTGGACCCAAAATATGTTCATTTTCCTTAAATATAAAGTAAGCCTTCTAGCCTTTTGATTAACCTAAAATTACAGCAGAGCAAAACCATGACTTTTAAACAATATACAAGAATTATATACTGAAGATAGGAATTAAATATGCATAAATTTTTTTAAAAGCTTGTAAGGACTGGTAAAATTCAATGAACTTAAAATATTCTCTCTCAAATAAAGACCTAAAGAAGCTTCTCAAGATGTCTATAAAAATCCTCCAAGATAATTTTTGGTTTACATTATTGCAAATCACTGTTATTACGAAGCAGCCATTAAACATTTGATGAAGTGCCATTAATATGAAGATAGTGTAGCACTAACTTTCATGACTTCTGAATACATTTAGGGAGGTAAAAGGAATATATATATATATATACATATATATATATATATATATATACACACACACACACACACACACACACACACAGACTGACAGATTTTTTTTGAAATTAGATTCCTATGTGCCTATAACAAAATCAGTACGTTATATATGGTTAAGTACAAAATATCTTATAGTGATATTCTTTACACTTTGACACTGCATTAAGATTATGGAAAGTGAAAAAAATGAAATCACAAAGCCACAGTCAATGACAACACACTACTGCCACCTAATGCTAAGTAAAATATTATCTGGATGTGTGGTCTGCAACACTAGTAAAAATATGTTTGATTATTTTTAATACAAATCTAACATAACTGTAGGCATTAAATTTCTTTTTTTTTCTTTTTAAGGACATATATGATGTGTATAATATATGGCAAAAACAGTGGAAAAAGCTCTAGCTCAGCAAGGTTTCAAGCTCAATAAACATTTGCTAGTCACTTCCTGAGGACAAGTTGCTCTGGCTATTGAGACAGAAAAATTAGTGAAGTAAAATGTCCTGCCTTCATAATACTTATAGTCTAATACCTCAAGAAGTCACAGAAAACCATATAATTAGCATACATATTATTACCTGATAAGTATATAAAGAAGGTACAAAACAAAGTGCTATGTGAAGTCCTAGAGGGGAGGTTGTTACTAACAGCTAAGTTTTGATATATTGTAATAATATGAAAGAGAAGGTACCAATCCCCAGATGTAACTGCTTTTCTTCCAAGGAATGGCGTTATAGATCCATAGGAGCTCTCTCGGGGGAAAGATTGTCCAGCAAAAATGAAAGGACATACGGTAATTAATGGCTGTGGTTCTGAACTGGGGCCTAAAGAGATAGTTTGGGCATATAGGAGGTACTGAATAAATATTTGATGATTAATTTAATTGTTGTACTGATAACTATGAAAAAAGTTGGCATCTAGGACTTTTTAAGATATATGACTATTACCCATTTCTGGTAATTCGATCAGGGACAAATGATTGTGTCACAAAGTATGTAAGAAGCATCACTGAAGATTATTAAATTTCAGAAAAAAAATCTGTAGAACTTAAGGGAAGTGGTACTATTTCATGACTACTGCTTATTGAAGGCAGTATTTTAAAAGTGAATACCTTGTTTTAAAAAATGGTATCAGAACACAATTTGGATTGCTAGAAGACTGCTTAAAATACACAGGAATGACAGGCTGCTGGTCAGGAATGGAGCACACCTCGGCTAGGGCTGATAAAATAAATACATTTATCTGAGTTTTGCAAATCAAAGAAAAATTTTAAAATGAATGAAAAAATACTGCTAATACAAGTCCACTAAGGTAGGAATTATAAAAATTAAAATAATACTTTATATTGTTCTTTAAAGCTTACAAAGACTATGTATATGTGTGTGTGTATGTGTGTGTATTCCTCCCCTCTTCTGGGAACCCTGTGACATAGGTGCTATCATTCCTGTCTTTTACAGATGAGGAAACTAAGGCTGAGAAAAGTTAAATGTGGGGTGACAAATCTGATAAGTGTCTAAGACAGGAGTCAAGCTCAGTCAGATCTTTCCAATTTCATATCCATGTGGTATCAAACCATCAAACAAAACATAGAAATGAGGACCACTAAACTATATGTATCTTTGCAGGCTGTATACTGAAAAAAAAAATACTTTTAAGTGGGGTATGGAGGAGAATTCTACAGAGAAAGAAATTCACACAAAATTTTCATAATCTCCTACATTCAAAAGTTGTTAGCATCAACCATGAGGAAATAGAAAAAGAGAAAATAAACTTAAAAACAACCCACATATTAATGGTTTCTCTTTTACTGTGTTTTACCTTATTTTGTTAAACATTTCCCAATTATATTTCAATATGGTTTAGGTTACATTCCAGAATGCTGAGTTTGTTTGATAATTCTGTCCTATACCACCCACTGTCCAACAAAAATTATTTTCCTAATTCAATTCTAAAGATAAAGGAACCACAGCAAGGGGAAATTTTTATTTTATTTAGAATCTCATTATCACCACCAAGAAGTGATAGCTTAAATGAACACATGAAAATAAGATATACCTTAAGTAAAGTGACCATTCCATATAAGAATTTCTGCTATGGTGCCTGGCATAGAGCTAACAATAAATGTTTACTGATTAAAAAGTCTGAGACCTTTCCTAGATTTTAGTTGAGTAGATTTCAGAAAGCTCAAAGAAAGTATAGGTAACAATATATAGTCTAATGAATCAGTCCAGGAGAGATAGGGAGGCCTAAAGAATAAAATTCTGAAAACACAAAGAAAAACAATGAAGAGAACAAGTTTGTCTAAAGAAAAAAATGTACACTAACATATGGATCCACAGAATTATAGAATTAGATCCAGAAGGAACTTTAGATCATTCAAGCCAAGTCCTTCATTTTTTCTTTAAACTTTATGTGACTTGAAAATGAACTTGAAAATCATCAACAAAATAGGGCACGTCCATAAACAAAGGTCAGAAAATGGGGATTATACATTAAAACCAAAAATTCACTACGTAAAACTTGCTGGTTTTAATCTACATTAACTTTTAAAAATATTTTTAAAAACTGTTGTTCTGAAATTAAACACCAAATAAATGACTATTCTCACACACAATGCAGAACAGTAAAAAGTTGTAGATGCAGCCACAAATCCTTATTACATACAGCTTGCTTCTCCCTTCAAGTATACAAGATGTTATCTTCAAAGTCATCCTGCTTGTCTGTTCTTATGAATTTTCTTAAATGCTTGATGACCAACTAGTTTATTTTTTTTTTAATTTGGTAATTCAGCCTGAATTTCTATTCTTCCAGTAATGCTATATGATTTTGAATCATTGGCACACATGATTGTATCTAAGGAATCAAACTTGGGGTTCACCCTAAGAGCAACCGAGAGGTACATAGTGGCTTCAATATATATGTAGCAGAAAAGTTATCATTGAGGTTTTCTAACCAGAAATGAGATAGAACAGTTCCAATACAATATTTCATTGTGAACTTAATGACATGATTACATACCCATCGATGCCTTTTCATCTGGTATGATTCCTGTCTGGGACCTCCCATAATGTACTCCAGTGGGTCTAATGATCATACTGAAGTCTTCCCACATTTTCAAATAATTTTTAGCTAGCTATCACTGCAAACTAAAGCTGTACATGCTATTAACCTTCATTCTCTCCACATGAACAACTTACTATACCTCCTCTTCTAGGATCAACACATATTCTGTCTGTTACTATTTATGCCATTCTTGCATGTAAGTTATCACTCCTGACATATTGGATTCCATCTATAATCACAATACCTATTTTCACTACCTTTAGGGTCACCACCAATTTTATATACATAGAAGCATCTTATTTTGTATCACTATGGAGCAAAGAATATCAGTGTTCAGATGAAATTTTACTTCAGATCAGGAAGAAGCTTGTGCCTTAAAGGCATTACAAGCTTTCTCAACTGGAGGGCAGTTCTCTCTCTTCCTTCTCCATTTGCAATGTTTATCCAAAATATATATACTAAATTGCAATGTAAATTCTAGATAAGAGGAATTCTTTGAACAAAGGACAGTTCGCTCAGGCTGCATACTTTCTTTAGCCCCACTAACTCTCAAGAAAAATCTAAAAGGGGAAATATGCAAGATATAGATCAATTACAACTGAATCCAAAGAACAACAAAAAAAAGTATTTAATAAGGTAAGGCTCTTATGAATTAACACAATCTTTAACTTATACAACCAGTACTGTTCCCTTCAGAAAACAATAAATGTCCTCTAGCTGGTACTGAGATTTCTGCCAAGAATTTACCAGTCAACCCTTCCCCTATGGACCAGCTCCCAACAAGTAGCAGACACTGATTCTTCTCATCCATGTGAGGAGGAAGAGAGGAAGTATGTTGCCTTTTACCTGGAGGACACCAGATCAGGGACCCCCAAGGTACAGAGATTCTGTAAAGAAAACTCTCTACCTTTTTTCAAATCTTCAAAAAACTCCAGGCACTGATTCAGCCTAACTAAAGGATAAAAAGAGAACCAAGGGAAAAACTAAGGTGGGAGGTCAGCCACAAGTAAATGTTAAATATTTTTTAGCATGAAGTAACATAAGCTAAAAGGAAGAAGATTAAACCCCAGAATCTACTTGGGACAGGGACCAAAGCTATTGTTTAGTTGTTTCAATCATGTGTGACCCTTTTGTGGATTTTCTTGACAAAGATACTGGAGTGGTTTGCCATTTCCTTTTCCAGCTCATTTATAGATGAGAAAACTGAGGGATGTGGACTTAAGTGACTGGATCAGGGTCACACCAGCTAGTAACAGATCTGAATTGCTTTATCCTCTTGTCACCTAGCCATCCAGGGGCCAAGGCTGGTGAGACCTAAATCTCCCAGTATTGGGAGAGAATGAGGTAGCTTTGCTGCAAAGTGATAGAGATTGTGCTCACTAGAAAATGGAGAGGAGACACAAAATGACTGGTGGGGGAATAAGAAAAAGCACTGAAAATTTCAAGTAGAAGAAAAACACAGTAAAAATCCAGAGCATAGATAAAAATGAAAAGGATCTTAAAATTTAAAGGAAGGCTAAGTACTAAACTAACCCCATGAAAAGGAACTTAAAACTTAAAGGAAGGTTAAGTACTAACCCTTCAGAGATTACAAAACTTTAATAATGAATTACAAGGTAAATGAAAGAAAACCAATGCCTTGTGAAGAATAGAATCTTATGAAATCCAAAGACAAAAAATAAGAAATTCTCAAATGCTTTAAAAAGAAATTAAATCCTTGAAACTAGGAATAAATATAAATTAAAAACCAGGATCAATCAAATCTTGACCATTAATGCTAACTATAAGAGAACTGCACTTTTTTTAGGAAGACAATATTCCAAAAAGCAAAAGACAAATGCTTACAACCAAGAATAATTTACCCATGAAAGTAGTATAATTCTACAGAGGGAAAAACTGATATCTAAATGATCAGAGGACTTCCAAGTATTCTAATGAAAAAACTAGAACTGATGAAAATCTCTGAAATGCAAATGGAAGAGTTAACAGTAAAGTACATTGGGCCAAGGTGATGAGAAAGTGATCTATATAACAAGAAAGTGTTTATAACCTGGTAGGACAAAAGAAACAAGTGTCTCCTCAAAACCTGAATGTCTTTAATGGTCCCAAGGGAATTGAATAAGACAAAGGACTGTTTGGTGAACTTAAGGGAAGAGATAGAAAAACCAGTATACTAGGAAAGAGAAGATTGCTTTCAGACTTAAATCAAAAAGAAACACAAAAACCTGAATAAAATTTTAGAAAAATTAGATATGACAAAATGTTAACAATTACTGAAGAGGATCACAAAGAAATATATTTTTCTCTTTTCATTTTCACAAAAACTCTGAGAGGTTCCTATTTCACAGATTAAGAAACTGAGGCACTTTGGTTAAGTAGCTTGCCCAGGATCACACATCTAATGTTTCATGCTAAATCTGAACTCAGATCTTCCTAACTCCAGGCTCAGTGTTCTATTCACTGAGTCACCTGGCTGTCCCCATAAGGCAACACAAACATTTTTTAAGAGGCAAGTCCTTAAGATACAAATAGTGGGAAAAAGAAGGGTTGATTTAATTTCCTATCAGTCCTACCAATACCAAAATTAGATGCACAGAATTGTCACAAGAAGAAGAAAACCGAAAGGGAAGAATGAAAAAGAAAACAAAAAAGCAGGGAAAAAAAAAGAGAATGCAATAGCAGAAACAATGGTAAAGGGGCAGGGAGGGGGCAAAGTAAATTATTTATTTTAACCATTATTTTTAAAAGACAGCCAGATTACATCATCCTGGAAAGCCCAGAAGCCAATGACTAAAAGATCGATCTTTCACAGATTTTTTTTTTTTCAAAAAAGTAAGTTTCAAGTTATTGCTAAAGGATCGGTATCTACTAAATTCTATACCTTTACAACCTATGATATTCATATCATACCAGCACCAGTAATCTATCCTTAAGAAAAAAATATGTTCTTCATAATCTATTAAGGCATAAAAAAACTGACATATTTAAGAGAAACTTCAATGAAAAAATAGCTAAAAGAAATGCCCAAGTACATAAAACATTAAATTTAGATATTTAAAAATTTCACATATCCATAACAATGTTATGCATGTATAACTCAGTTGTTATTAGTAATTTATATCACAAGATAAAGAAAAGGATTATGTAGATATGATAGATTTTAATAGCATGTGCTAAGAAAAAGAATCACTGGAAATCTATAAAAGAAAGAGTAGAATTTCATCTGTTTTAGACTCAAAAGACACAGCTTAACAACTTATTTTGTGATATGGAATGATTATTAAATCTCTCTGGGTTTATATTTACTCACAATATATAAGTATTATCATTGATACAATGACAAAAACTTTTAAAATTAGGATTAAGAATTTACAAAGTGCTTTCTTTCCTTATAACAATCCTGGAAGTTTGTTGGTGCAGCTAAAAATCTTCCCCACTTTACAAATAAAGAATCTGGGGCTCAGAGACTTTGAGACTTGTTCATTTTACACAGCTAATAAGCATTAAAGATAGGAATCTGACACTTCTTCAACTATATCAAGCTTCTTCCCTATTATTATCATTATTGATTTTTTTCATGCATCTATTTTTGCAAAGGGCAGCTAAGTGGGTGCAATGGTAGAATGCTGGGCCTGGAATCAAGAAAACTCATCTTCCTGAATTCAAATCTGGCCTCAGACACTTTCTAGCTAAGTGTGGTCATTAGGCAGTCATTTAATCTTGTGTGCCTTATTTCTTCATCTGTAAAATGGATGTGAGAGAGAAATGGCAAATCATTCCAATATCTTTGCCAAGAAAATCCCAAATGGAATCACAGTCATTTTTTCCAAAATAATTTTAGTATTTATCATCTATGACTTTTAAACTTTTCAAATATCTTCTTTTCTGAGAAGATCCAAGAGCAGAATATTTATATTGATGATTTCATATTTACATTAAGGAATTCACATGTCTGTTTTAAATTCTCTTGTGTGGTACCATATAGCATCAAAAAAGCAGATTAGCTGATGTACATTTCTAAAACCTCAACACTAACATCTTCTATAATGAGCAAGTAAATCTTGTTATTTTTACTTAAAACATTCTAGGATTTTTTTTTTCTCGTGAAATTTGTCTTCATACCTAAAATACTTTTTTTCTATTTTGAAAAATGGTCTACAGACCTGTATATAAAGATCTCATTCCACAGTCTCTCCTTTTCTGATATGATTATTTCTTTTAAGCTCCTTCTTGATTCCTGGAGGAATTTAAATGACTTATATTACTACCTCTTTCTAGTTTAGAGATAACTATTTAAAATAATAATAAAACTCTGAATGCCCACACAAGTAATAAACAGCATTTCATATCCTTCCTCCTTTAAGAATCAGAACACCCTGTATACTCCTTCCTCAAATTACACGGATTTCCTTTAAGATTAGGGAGCATATTGTAACAGCAGCATATAATTTTCCTACACAATAATTCTTTTCCAGTTGAAAGGTATCCTATAATATTATCAGCATCAATAGGAACAGACACCCAATTTTCAAATAGACAAAGCTTTTTGGGGGGAAGATTTATCCTTAGTAAACAGCAATTTTCAAATATGTAACAGCTGAAAAAAGATCAAAATAACATAACTAAATAGCTAAGATCTCTAAAATATTAAATTATTAGTAGAACATAACAAAAGTAATAGAAGTTAATTTTTATAAAAAAGTTATTTATCCCATTATTAATGGTAAAAAAAGGACAAAATTGCAAAATAATGTTTAACTTACCAGATGAAAAGATCCTAACTTTTTATTTAGCAAATTATGATATAGAAGTCACGTTGGTTAGTTCTGAAGCATCTTTAAAATTGATTTTGCATTTAAAATTTATTTTTCACATACAACATTTTAATCTAAAATTTGTTGTTTGAATCCTCCACTCATTTGAATTTATAAACCTTTATAATTTGTATTTATCTGTTCACATATCTTCTTTCCTCTATCAGACTATAATGTTCTAGAAGAAAGTGACTGTGTCCTATTTGCCTTTATTTTCCAACATGGAGCACAGGAATATAGTAGGTCCTTAGTATGTTTGTAAAAAGAAAATTATTAGTACTTGTATTCAAAAGAAAGAGTGTAAAACATAGCTTAAATACAGAGAACATTTGCAAAACTTGGAACATACAAACAATATTTACTAATTCACCATGTGTTGTAAACTCTGTAGTCTCAGTTGTTTTGAATATTTCACTAGAACTAATTATGCAAGAGGTGTTAAAAGAGAAGTTTTCTGTACTTGACTAACTGCAAATAAATAATAAATGTGTCTTTTTATGAAAGTTGGACACTGAATGATACTAGTTAGTCGCATGTTGCATTTTTAACACTATCCAACTGTGTTGTGACTTAATGCTGAAAACATAGGCAGACAACAGGATTATTCAAAATGTCAAGTGTAAATGTGAACATCAAACATTAGTTTACACAATAATTACCAAAAAATTATTAATAAGTAGGATCCAGGTACTAATTTGGTTTCCCTCAAAATTTTATTTTTGCTGACTCAAGGATAATTTCTTATTTGAGCATTTATCTGGGGAGGAAAAAAACAACCCAGGTCTGTGGTAGCCAAAAAAATCCAATGAGATATTAAGCTACATTCAGCACGGAGAGACAACAAATCACCCAAAGTGAGTGAGGAGACAAGAGTATCAATGAACTCCATCTCCAGGCTGGGAAGAATTGCCAAATATGACTCCTGATCCACTACAGAATATCTGAAAAGGAATGGAAAAGGTGAGACTTCCACAGTGCTGAGGAAGGACAAATTATATTTTAGATTTTCAAAGACAAAAACAAGAAGATTCTAGGCCAATGAGCTTGACTTCAACTCTGGGAAAAGTTCCAGAATGGCCATTAAAGAGACATCTGCCAAACACCCAAAAAAGGAAGTACTGATCATGAAGGGTCAGCAGAACCCTAAGAAAAGTCCACATCCCAATGACCTCACTGCCTTTTTTCATACTTACTCCAGTAGATGAAGGGAAAGTTGTAGCTATAGCTCACCTAGGTTTCAGATTACTCCAAAGCTTTTGATAAAGCATCCCACATTCCTCTTGTGGAAAACTTGGAAAAGATGGGGGTTAAATGATAAGCTGGATACAGAATGGTTAGGGCCAGACTCAAAGAGTTGTTATCAGTGTGACAGGAAAGCCCCAGTGGAATACACGCAGGGATCTAGGCTTGACCCCATGCTAGTTAACATTTTTATTAATAATTTGTGCAAAGGCATGGAGGATGTGGTCATACAATCTGAAAATAACACAAACTGGAAGGAACAGATGACATGCTGGATGACAGGATTCACAAAGATCTTGACAGGTTAGAGCACTGGGCTGAATCTAACAAGATGAAATTCAATAGGGCTAAATGGAAAGCTTTATGCTGTGAATACAAAGTCGATTTCACGACTGTACAGTGGGGGAGCCGGGAAGAGTGAGCAGTTCTGAAAAAAGGTCTAGAGGTCCGAGTGGCCTGCAAACTTAGTATGACTCCGAGTATTAGGAGGCAGCCGAAAGAGCTGCGTGATCTCAGACTCTATGAAAAAGGACTCAGCCTCAGGACGTACTCTCCAGTCCCCAGGCCTGGTCTGGGCTATTACATTTGGCTCTGGACATTCTGATAGAAGGAGGATGCTGAAAAGCTAAAGAAGGTTCAAAAGACCCACCTTCTACAGGAAGCTTTCCCTTACCCCCAAAATTCTAGTGCTTTCTCAAAGGCTATAAACAGGCATTTTTTTTTTTTGATGAAGAAATCAAAGATTTATAAAGGTATATATATACACACACACACATATATATATTCATTTGAAAAAATGTTTTTCAATATTATTTATTAGAGAAATGCAAATTAAAACAACTTTGAGATATCATCTCGCCCCATTCAGATGTGGGATAAACCAATAGAAGGGGAAAATGACATGTTGGATTACAGGAAAATTGGGACACTAATACACCATTGGTAGAACTGTGAACCAATCCAACCATTTTTGAGAGGAATTATACCCAGAGAATTATAAAATTGTGTATATACCCTTTGACCCAGGAATACCACTATGAGGAAAAAGAAGCTATCTTTTCTAAAATATTTATAATACCTCTCTTTGTGATGGCAAAGAACTGGAAATTGAGGGGACACCCATCAATTGGGAAGTAGCTAAACAAGTTGTGGTTTATGATTATGATGGGATTATATTATATTATAAGAAAGTATAATGAGATTGATTTTAGAAAAATATTAAAAAGACTTCCACAAAAGAATGAAGAATAAAATGAGCAGAACCAAGAGAATGCTGCATATAGTAACAGTAATATTGTTCAAAGAATAACTGAATGACTAAGCTACTCTGAGTATTTTAAATATTCAAATCAACTACAAAGAACCTATGAAGGAAGATGCTATCTACTACCAGATAAAAAAGGGATAAATACAAGGATACATAGTATAGTTTTACATGTGTGTGTGTGAGAGAGAGAGAGAGAGAGAGAGGGAGGGAGACAGAGACAGAGATAGAGAAATGGCAGTCTTCTCTCAGTGTGGGGTGGAAAAGGAGCAAGGAAAGAAAACATTTCAGAACTTAAAATGTAACAAAAACCTAAAATTAAATTTTCAAAAATTCCACTACTTTCCCTCTTTTAATTATTCCAGCTCTCCTATATCCATCTGCTTTGTATATATTTGCTTACCCATTGTCTCTCCATTAGACTATGACTTCCTGGAGGGCAGGGCCTGCCTTTGGCCTCTTTCTGTATCATAGTGCTTAACAGTAACAGGCACTTACTAGGTACATAATAAATGTTTAATGACTTGAACCAGACTGAGAAAAGCCTCAGAAGGAATATGAGATCTGTCTTAAGGTACTTAGGATTGTCTCACAGAGGAGAATTTAGACTTTTTCCACTTGGTCTCACATTGAAGAACCAGGAGAAATAAGAAGTTACAAAGAGGTAATTTAAGTCAGATGGCAGGAAGCACCTCTGACAATTGTAACTGTCCTCAAGAGGCAGTAGGTTCCCTGTGCCGGAGGTCTTCAAGCAAAGCCTGGGCCCTTCAGAAAGCCCAGGTGTGCACTGGCTACACTATCCAAGATCCAAATTAAAAACTATGTGATTGAGACTTTGCACAGAGCCACATTCAAGCTCTCTAGCTACTAAACGACTCCTGTCTCCAAGAAGCTCCCCAAGTTCAATGCTGTTGAGCTGGAGGACATGACAGCTGAGAAGCGCCTCGCTCCTGATGGCAGGGTCCTTTCCACAACTGGTGGATGGGCTCTTCACTCACGGAGATGGCTTCTGTGACAGCTGCCCTTTTCAAGTCCAAATAAAATTTTATTTTCCTTTAAAAAAAAAAGGGGAGGAGGCTCTTTTCTGCTTTCCTTACTGCCAGGTGTCATTTCCTATTATTTCCACCAGCTCACATCTCCTCCTGATTCGCTATTTCTAATCTGCTTTGGGCTAAGGAACCAAATAATCAAGTGTAAGTGGTTGAAGAACCATCCCCAAGAATAGATTTCATGCACAGCTTTTTATAACATCAATACTGGCTGCTCTGGAGCCTTTTTGGACAACTTATTGATTTTTAGCTATGTCCTAGATTACTGAGGTTACTCGGCAAGTGACCTGTAAATAATTAGCTCATTTTAAAACACTTCATCACTGCTATCATTCAACAAGCATTTATTAAGTATCTACTGTAAACTACTGCTCTATAAATTGTATATAATAAGAAAGACTAACCAGTAAAAACATCCTGATCCAGCTATTGAGCGAGAAGAAATGTAATGGCTGGTATAATACAGCTTCCTTAGACTAGAGATGTACAAAGGAACTCTAACCCCAAGACTCTTCTCTCTATCTGGCTGAAGGGTAGTAGCTGCAAGGTCAGCCAGACTTGAAAAAGAACAATTTGAGAAAACGACGAGCCTTCTCTCTTGGCAAAGAGAGATGCTCAAGAGGTAAGTTTCAGCTTCAGGAGAGATGATGCCATTGATGCTGGTGATATCTTTATTTATCCCCGGATAGAGATGAGCTCATGTGACACAACTGTGCCACTGCCATAGGAAAGAACTAGATTGGTAAGCACAGGGTGGCTGGACTGAACAACTCTCCACTTCTTCCAACTCTATATTTGTGAACAGAAATTTCAAGGATTCTTAGACAAAGTCCCAGATCAAAGGAATAATCACACAATCCTAGATTGTTAGAACTGAAAAGAGCTTTCAATATCCTGGAGCTAAAGCATTTCCTTTTGCATGAGGAAAGGAAGCCCAGGGATAACCCCTCTCCCCCACAAAAAAAGCTGGAAGTCATTGAGGTCACATCACATTTTTTCTTTAATTCTTTAGGTCTTTCAACTATTCTACCAATAAAAAGGATTATTTTGAATTCAAGTTGTTTGACTTTTGTTGAACGTTACTTACCAGTATATCATTTTATCCCATTTAACTTGGAAACTGTTTTAAACATGACATTACCAACTTTGTAACTAAAGTCAATGATAAAATAAAATTAAATATATAGAAATTCACTTATATATAGAATTAAAATTGAAATTTAATTAGAAAAAATATTATCAAGTGCTTGCTACATAAGCCAGTACCTGCTAGTTGTTAGAAATACCCTTAAAACCTACCAGAAGTGCTTATGATAGTAACATAAATATAACAGAAGGGAGAACCTGATAGGATGACAGAAATTAGGACAAACTACTATTGGAAAATTTGAGGAGGAAGAGCAGATTTGTTCTTGTTGCTGTACAAATGTGGGAAAAGTGTCATGGAATAAGAGGTGATATTTGAGCTTTCATAAAAACCATTTCAATAATAGGAAATGAAAAGGAAGTAGGGAGTAAGCCCATTCCAGACTCGAGGGATGGCTCACAAATGTACAAAGGAAAGAAATGGTATGTAGAGTTTGACTGACAACTCAGAAAAATCTGGCTAGAGCTTAAGAATATAAAAGGTAAAGACAAAATGTGTTTGACAGAGTGTTAGCACAGTGGAGAGAGAAAGCCTTGGAGTCAGCAAGACTTCCATCTTCGTTCAAATCTCACCTCAGATATGTGAAGGATGATCCAAGGCAAGTCAAATTAACTTCTCACTTTCTCAGGCATAAGAGTATCCATCTAGATTAGTAGTTAAGAGTTTTCCAACTGAAACTGGAATCACAAATCTGGGCAAAAAGAAAGGCTGAAAAGTAGATTAGAGAAGATATAAGAAGGCTAAAGAGTGTTTAATGCCAAGGATAAAAGAAATGGTAAGGGGGATAAACTGATCATAAAAAGATCATAAGGGAGCTTTTGCTAGCACTTATTGCCAACCCAAGTGCCCATATGCAGCTCTGGTTCTCAGTTCCACGGCAATGAATAAATAGCACTGGAGTCAGTCTCAAGAGAGCAGGGTCTTGCTCACAATTCCAAAACAAAGACAGCACTAGTGCTGCAGGGGATCAGGGCCCTTTCTTGGTAAAGAATATAGCACAGATCAGGAGAGCAGTGACTACAGCTCTTCCAGTGACCATCACACAACTGTGGAAGCACCAAAACCTTGTAGAGACCCCTCTAAGTAGCTCTGAAAATAGCAGCATGGAAAAGCCTGAGGCTTAGGACAGTGCTTCACTTCAAGATGACCAAAGCCTAACTTTAATATAAAGTTCAAAGTCAAAAAATAAGCTGGGAAAATGATTAAACAACAACAACAAAATTTACTATAAAAAGCCACTAAGATAACATGGAATACCAAGACTAAACTTAGAATTCTGAACAATATGAAAATAACTACAAAACAAAGCCTCAAAAAATGTTAATTAAAACCAAGCCCAACAAGAATTCCTGGAAAAACAAACTAAAAAAAGAGATGAGTGGTACAGGGAAAATAGGAGAAAAGAAATGAGAGTGATATAGGAAAACTATGAATAGCTTGATAAAAGAAGCACAAAAAATACTGAAGTGATACTTCAAAAAACATAACTAAGCTAATGGTATAAAGAAGTGCAAAAATCTGCTGAAGAAAACTCCTTAAAAACTATAATTGGCCAAATGGAAAAAGAGGTAGAAAAATTCACTGAAGGAAATCATTTCTTAAAAATGAAGACTGGGCAAGTAGAAGCTACTAAGTCCAAGAGGCATCAAGAAATAATAAAACAAAGTCAATAGAATGACAAAATAGAAGAAAATGAAAAATGTCTTCTTATAAACAATTGACTTGGAAAGCAGATCAATGAGAGATAATTTTAAAATTATTGGACTATCTGAAAGCCATGATCAAAAAAATAGTCTAGACATCATATTTCAAGAAATTATCAAGAAAAACTACCTTGGTATTTTAGATCCCGTGAATAAAATAGAAACTGAAGAAATTAACAGAACACATTCTGAAACAAGATTCCAAAATGAAAACTCCCAGGAATATTATAGTCATATTCCAGAATTCTCTAATCAAAGAAAAAATACTTCAAGTAGCCAGAAAGAAACAAATCAAATTCTGTGGAGCCAAACTAAGGATCACACAAGATTTAATAACTTCCAGGTCAAATGAGTAGAAAAGCTTAGAATATATTCTGGAAGGCAAGATTACAATCAAGAATAACCTACCCAGCAAATCTTAGTATCTTTCCAGTGAGTAAAAAAGACATTTAATAAAATAAGAGAGCTTCCCACAATTTCTGATGAAAAGACCAAAGCTGAATAGAAAATTTGACATTCAAACACACAACTCATGGGAAATATAAAAAGGTAAACATGAAAGAATAATCATAAGGCTCTCAACAAAGTTAAACTGTTTATGTGCCTGTATAGAAAGATGTTTCTTGTAACTCCTACAAACTTTATCATTGTTAGGATAGTTAAATGGACTTTACATAGACAGAGGGCATGGATATGAGTCAATTATGTTGAAATGATCTCCAAAAAAGATGAAGAAGTGAGAAATAGGGATGCACTGGGAAAAGGAGAAGTAAAATCTGGGAAATTGTCTCAAAAAAAAAAAAAAAAAAAGAGGCAGGAAAATAAGAGCTTTTACATTGGAGGAGAAAAGGGGCTGGGAGGGAATAAATGATCCAAAGATAGAAAGAAGCAGTTTTCAGAAGAAATCAGTTTTCTATAGACATAAAAAAATGCTCTAAATCACTATTGATGAAAGATGGGCAAATTACTTTCAAAAATAACAAATGATAGAAAGGATGTGGGAAAGTAAGTACACCAGTGAATAGCTGATAGAATTTTGAACCAGTCCAACCATTTTAAAGAACAATTTAAACAATTTAAAATCATAGCAATATAAAACTGGATACTCTTTGATTCAAAAATACCATAACCAGATGGGTATCTCAAAGAGATCAAAACAAAAGGAAAAAGACACATGTGAAAAAAAATATGTATAGAAGCTCTTGTAGTAGAGGCAAAACATTAGAAACTGAGGGGATACTCATCAATTGGCAAATCACTCCAATACACTCCAAAGAAACATGTTTCTTTGCCGAGAAAAGCCCAAATGGGGTCATGAAGAATCGGACATAAATATATAACAATTTATTTTTCTGAATTTAAAACAATTCTTCTGAGAAGAGAGTCCACAGATTTCACTAGGCAGCCAAAGGGATCTTATACAAGGTCAAAAACCTCTACTCTGGCTCTACAAAGTAAAATTCACTTGAAATTCTGTGAATATAAATGTGAAAAAAGCAGTCCTTCTCCTCAAAGAACAGTTTACAATCTAATGAGAGAACACACATACAACAGGAGAAGCACACCGTCTGGGGGAAGAGGGAATGGTAGAAAAGTCAGAAAGGCCCTGAGCTGTGCAACCAGGTGAGCAATGAAAAGATCAAGGTTGCATCAAAAGAAGCCATGACTTGGGCCTCACACCTGTAAATGGGACAACATAATTCCTGACACTGAACAGCAGATGCTAGATTTCTAAAAGTTCATTAGCATAAGAAAAACTTTATGGTCTGATTAAGAATCCAAAACTGTACAATTTGAAAACATGACAAGTTGAATACTTATTTCTTTGAAATTTCTCTGTAAATTTATGGGAAAAAATATTAATTTCAGGAGTTCTTGGTAAATCTTAGTGAAAAGGCCATGGTCAGATTTTGGAACAGTTTTCTAGCTATGAAAGAGCTATCTGCTCCAAAATTAAGAAAGTGGTTGATGAAATAGAAATGATGGTAACTTTGATGAGAAGTGACCTCTCAATCTCAGAATTCATGAGAATAGAGAAGAAAAGCAGACACTGAGGCATGTATCCAAGAACTCTATAAATGGTCCTGTTCTCTCTGTGTTCTTGATTATGGATGAATTTGGGCTCAATCAGCATAAGTCTGGGACCTAGAATAATGCAGAATCTCTGAAAGGGGATTCATCATCTTTCCAAAGAGTTTGGGCTAACTATTCAAACAGGAAAAACCAAAGGGATATAAAGAATGTCTATTGCCTACATTATAATATGCAACAGATGGATAAACAAGAGAGCTAGCTTACTAGTCCATACATTTTGCAGAAAAGCATTAAATGGACAATGATTCAGGCCCAGAACTGAAAAGGAGGGTAAGCTGATTGCTCTTTGGGAAACTGCAAAAACATTTTCATAACTCCTTATTTCTCCCTGAAACAAAAGTGATGCTGTATAGGCATATATCATGAAATACTGATTCTGATCAACTTCAAGTCGAAGAGATGGTTATATGATAGCTATGAAGAACAACATAGGATCAACAAAGAATTATAACAAAGAGACATAATAAGAAAGATGTAACACTGCCAAACGAGGCAACCTGGTAGTAAAACCAAGGGATAACTTGAGCCATGTGCTCCATTCCCATTAATCAACAGAAACTGACAACTCGAACAAGGAGAATGGGAGAAAATAAGCACAAACCTAGATGAACCTGAAAATGGTAGTGCTCCCAATTGAAAAATAAAGACTTAAGAGGAACAGATTTTCAGAGAAAAATATTGAGCTCAGCTTCTGACAGAATCACATATTTACAAGTGGAAAACACAAAAAGTCTGGTCTAAAACATATCAAAAAGGAATTATGAATCATGAACACATGCCCACACAACACATGCCACACATATACACAAACTACTGGGAAAAGGGTCACCCAGTCTCTGGCTGAAAACCACAACTAGGGAGGAAATGGCTCCATCCCTCCCGAGGCAGCTCTTTCCCATTCTGGACACTTACCCATATAGGAAATGTTTCCTGACACTGGGTTTAAGTTTACTTGTGGACATCTGCTCCTCCTAGTTCCGTCCTCTGAGGACAAAGAAAATATGCTCCCTTTCCCTATGGCAGCTATTCAGACACTAGAAGCAAGTGCCATATTCCAGGTCTCTTATTTTCTCAGCTAGTCTGCATGTTGTTGTTCAGTCATTGTTCAGTCCAGCTCTCTGTGACCCCAGGCCTGGTGCTCAACCCATTGCACCACCCAGCTGCCCCTGCTTCTCCATCTGCACTAGCTCAACAATATTCTTCCTAAGTGGTGATAGCCAAACTGAAAACAATACTCCACAGAGGTCTGACCGTGGCAGAGTTCAGCAGTCATTCTCTTGTTCTTTCACTTCAGTTGCTGACATTTCACATTCCCAACTCATACCTGAGTCTTTAGTGCACTAAGACACAGCCAGATTTTTTGTCAGTCAAATGTTCTCTCCCAGTGACTCTCCAGTCTTCCTTATGACACTGTAGATGGAAGACTTTACATTTATCCCCCCTAAAGTTCACTTTCTTAAATTCAGGCCAATGCTCTTGGCACAGGCATCAGCAATCTACTGCCCAAGGCCCAAATCCAATCACGTGAACTAAGGATGTTTTAAAAAAAAAAATTAATACAATAAAACTTAACTGTTCTGAAAGACAAATTTCCTTTTTAAAGCATCTCAGGCCATATGGCAGCCATTTTGGTCCTCCAGCCTGACACCTGTTCTAGTCTGTTGATCTCTATGGATACTGACCCTGTTTTCTAGGTCGTCAGCTCTCTCTGGGGTGACAGTTTTAAATCATTTGTAAATTTTGATAATTATGTCATCAGTGCCTTTAAGCAAATAACATGAAAATGTTTAACAGTACAGGGCCAAAAACAGATCAAATCTCGTTGTACTTGATTGAAGCCCCATTTCCAAAATGACAATGAATCACAAATGACTAATCTTTGATTCATGCCATTAAACCATTCACCATCTATCTAATTGCATTACAATTCACAGTCTTAGGGATAGTTATGTGGAGAAGTGGATAGAGCCCTGGGCCTGGAAAACTCATCTTTCTGAGTGTGAATTTGGCCTTAGACTAGTTGTGTGATCCTGGGCAAGTCACTTCACTCTCTTTTCCTCCGTTTCCTCAATTATAAAATAAGTTGGAGAAGAACATGGCAGACTATTCCAGTATATTTGCCAAGAGAACTCCAAATGGGGTCACAAAGAGTAGAACACGACTAAACAACCACCACCGGCAGCACAAAATAATTTAGAGAAAATATTCTCTAAATCTAGTTTAGAAGCCCATCAAAAATAGTAAATAA
This sequence comes from Sarcophilus harrisii, assembly GCF_902635505.1. Lineage (NCBI taxonomy): Eukaryota > Metazoa > Chordata > Mammalia > Dasyuromorphia > Dasyuridae > Sarcophilus > Sarcophilus harrisii. The sequence goes on along the minus strand of NC_045431.1, from coordinate 217,613,513 downwards.
GGGTCTTCTGGCATAACAGATTCTCAATGAAGTCACCATGGTTCTTGGCCATCAGTGCTTCTTACTTAGATGTTCACTAATCATCTATATTCTAGAATTTTTCTAGGAATCAAAGATTGTTGGCCTCTGAAAATGCCATTCTCTTCCCCACTTTGAAAATCAAAACAAATGTCCCTCTGCTGGCCTGCTAGATCTCGTGTTCTTCAAAATCTCTGAAAGTTTTCCTGATGGTGGTGTCAAAATACCATTTGCCAGTTCTTTCACACACTTGACTATGAAGTTCATCTGAACCAGAGAACTTAAATTCATCCTGGAGATCTAAATGTTCTCTTTCTGCCTTCTTATGTGAATTATCAACTCCCTCTTAGCCATTACTGTTCTGTTCTTTCCAGGCCAAAAATCATTCTCTTTCCTAAGAAAGGGAAGTACAGTCAAAATAGAGCAACTGTCTCCTCTGTGCTAACAGTCATCATCTCATGCAGTCCAATCTTGGCTTTGATCCCCTCCTCTCTCCCACAATATACTTGGTCCCCAGCTCCCACCAAAGAAACACTCATTCCTCCATTATTCCTTGCTTTCTCTACCTCATTTGGAGCTTTATCCCTTGAGACATTGTTTCGAAGGGATGATGCTATTTGGGGAAGTCATCTTTTTTTTGCCTTATATACAGATTTGTAGAACTCTCTCTCTCTGTGTCTTAAATCTAAGTTAGATCATAAAGTTCATCATACATCCATATGTCTTTTCAGATGACTCCCCCATTTTTCTTCCTTATCAGAAATGTTTCTTTTTCTACCTTCAGGACTTCAATCCTAAGAATTTCCCATTCCTCCTCAGTTCCAAGGATCCTGTCTTTTCCATTTAAACTCAACATTAGGAAAACCTTCCTGACAATAGTTGTTCAAAAGAAGAATGGGCTACTTTGACAAATTGTCATCTCTACCTCACTGGAGCATCTACACACAACACTTGCCTTACTTTTTGGAGATGCTAGGGCAGAGATTCTTGTTCAGGTAAAAGCTGCACTAGTTAGTTAGCTTCTTAGATCTCTTCCAGCTCTAGAACGAGGTGAACTCCAGTCCTTTTATAGAATCCCATTAGTTTATATTTTATTCTTTACCAATCCCAAATTAGTTTTCTTCTTTCTCCCTGATTTCCCTGATATATATAACCAGGATCTGAACAATAACCACACATACCTAATTAAAGCTGATGGGAAATGACCAAAACAAACATTTATTTTCAAGTATATCTAATATTTTTATTTCAATAACGTCTCTTTGTAGTGGAATTTTCAGACACACACACAAAAAAAAATCACTTGCATAGTATTGATTCAGTCATTCAAAAGACATTCATTAAGCATATATTATATGCAATAGAATATATTAAATGCCTAGAGAATTATAAAAATAAACAGAGTAGATTTGATTTTAAAGAGACAATATGAAAGAAATTCACTGACATCCTCCTATATATAATATGTAATAATGGATAGCATTGGATAAACATTAAAAAGAACAATTCTTTATCTTCGGTTGTTTGCAAAACATTTTGATTACAGTGATAAAGGAATGAGAGATTTCATCATGCCATTTAAAAAATTAACAGATTCTGCAAAAAAAAAGTGATTTATAAGTAGCCTAATGAAAAGTAGTTCCACTTATTGGCAACTCTTCCCATCTCCAAAAGTTACAGAAACTTTAAATGGAATCATATTATCATTCTAATTACATTATTTATCCCACTCAGCATTTACTATGTACTATTAGTGAGTCAAAATTTTTCTGACAGAATTCAAAATCAGGTTAAAAAACACTTACCATTAAAACAAGCTTTTGGTATTTTTGTTTCAGGTCTTTCATGCTTGCTGATGGGTCTGCACCCAGAACACTGTACCAGTCCTTTCGAGGGAAGGGTTCAAAAGCCATGGTACACTGCACAAGGCCTTTTCTTAATGTACTGTATTAAAAATATTGAAAATACTTCATTACACTTTACATTAATCTAATGGAAAAGGGAGGAAGCAATTAGATTTAAAAGTCTGAAAATGTTTACATAGCTCATATTTATAGAATTTTATGGTTTAGGAAGTACTTTATATTATCATCTTGATCTTCACAAAATCAGTCAATAAGCATTTATTAAGAATCTGTGTGTTAAGCACTAGATGGGGGATAAAAATACAATAATAAGCAATCTATTAATAAGGAATCTACACTATAATGGAGAAAACAAGGATGATATATATGTGTATGTATGTATATACACACACAACCAACACATACTAAGTATACAGCATAGATGTATATAATATATATGCACACATAAATCAATTTGTTATATATCATGACAGACATACACATATATGTATAAATATATATAAAATTTACATATGTATACCTATATATGCCCAGCTAAAATGCTATCTCCTTAATCAGCTCCGACCCCTCCAATGCCTCCAAAAAAAAAATTACCTCTCTTGCCTTTGAGCTCTCATATCCTACTACATTTGCACTGGATTTATGAACATATTTTTTATCTATGTTCCCTTCTCTTCATGCCCAAACACTGTGATGCAAACTCCCAGCACCTCAATCCTGGACTACTGAAATATCTTCCTGGTTGCTCTTCTTGCCTCCAGTGTCTTCCCACTCCAGTCTGTCCTCTACTCAGCTGCCAAAGTGATCTTCTGAATAAAAACTTAAAACCTTCAGAATAAAATTTGACCATGTCCTCATACTCCTTTACTCAATAAATCCCAGTGGTTCTCTATTGCCTCCTGAATCAAATACAATAGTCTCTGAACTTTTATACACTTTTGCAACTAGTCTCTTTTTGCCTTTCCAGTCTTCTTATACTTTACTCCCTTCTGAGTACTCCACAATCTAAGGGCACTCATTGGTCTCCCCTCTCCTGCTGCCTCACTCAGGTAAATAAATATGAGATAGTGTGGGAAGGAAGAAGGGCCCTAGCAGTTAGAAGGGAGGGACCAAGAGTAGTTTCATATGGAAAGTGATGCTTGGTTGTACCCTGGAATAAGGGATTCTATGCCCGAAGTTGGGATGGAGGGATATAAGACAAAATCACTGAGTGCAAAGTTGTGGAAAAAAGGAATGGAATGTCATGGGTGAGGAACAGAGAGAAAACTAGTCTGGTTGGATCACAAAGTGTGGGAAGGAGAATAAAATTCAATAAGTCTGGAATGCCAGCCGAGTGTCAGGTTCTTAAAGGTTTTAAAAGTTAAACAGATAAGTATATGTCAAATCTGCTGGGTAGGCTTTTCTAAGTAGCATACTAAGTCTATTCAAATCTAAGAGTGTTATTGTCTGTATTTTATAGAAAAGGAAACATTTTCCCTTCTGTTGTATCTGCTTTACCTTACATAAATTACAATTATTGTACATGTTTGGTGATTAAATCTTAATTCAACTCTTTCAAAGAATTGTATTTACAAGATTAAATGTAAAATAGAAAGTATAACTCAAACTTCTTAATTGCCTAAGAGAAAATGAAGAAAATATGACTAATAAAACATGTAAATTCATGTTCTTAGAACTGTGATAACTGCTTAACAAACATTATCTCATTTTTGATCCTCACAACCATCCTGGGAGGTGGGTGCTATTTCCCTTTACAGCAAGAGAAACTGAAGCATGCAGGAAACACAAGACTTGTCCAAGGTTGTGCATCTGGTGTCTGAGTCCCACTTAGCTAAACTTATATACTCTGGAGAGTTCTCTCATTTAGAAAATTAGTTTGGATTCCATGAAAACTCAGGGCCCCTTTCTAACACTAAATATATAGTTCCCTGATAAATATTTGTTGAATATTATCTGTCACTATGAGAAAATGACTTTCAAAGGAGCTATTTTTGTTCATTAATATCATGTCTCAAACATAAAATTGGGGGATTCCCTCTAAACCTTTTATTTGCTATTATTTCTGACCTGTCAAGACTAAAGGATGACAGACAACTAATTGGTGCAGTGTATAGAGCACCAGCCCTGAATTCAGAAGGACCCGAGTTCAAACCTGGCCTCAGACACTTCCTAGTTCTGTAATCCCAATTGCCTCAGGAAAAAAAAAAAAAAATTTAAAAGAATAAAAAAAAGGCTAAAGGATGTGACAGGGATACCCCATCAAAGACCTACCAGGGAATATTTTGAGATGACCAGCTGTAAATGACTTTGCTACAATAATGTGCAAGTACTCTGAAGGATTTATGAAAAATCCTGTCTCTGTGTACAGAGAAGGAACTGATTGTTTCTGAATACATATTGAAATATTCTCCATCCCTCCTCTTTCTGTTTCTTTCTCACTCTCTCTGTCTCTGTCTCTGTTTCTATGTCTCTCTCTCTCCCTCTCTGTCTCTTCCTCTCTTCACTCTCTTATTATTTTTTGAGGTTATTTTCATTAAGGTAGGAAATCTGTTTTGTTTTTTTTTCACAACTTGACTTTTATGGAAAAGCTTTGCATAACTTCACATATGGTTTCTTAATTTTGGGTGAGGGAACCTAGAACTCAAAAATCTTAAAAACTCTAAATAAAAAACAGTTTTGAATGTAACTGGACAGAAATGTTAAATAAAATTTAAAATTAATAACTTTATTTTATTTGTTTAATAAATAAGTAGGTGTCAGGCAGAAATGCAAGGGGAATGGGAATATCCTAGAGATAGAGAGAGCCAGAGAGAGCCTTGAGCCTCAGGTCAAAAGGACCTCAATTCAAATCCAGCCTCAAGACACTAGATGTGTGACCCTCTTTTTGCCTCAGTTTCCTCATCTGTAAAATAAGGATAATAGCAGCACGCACCTCCCTGGGTTGCTGTGAGGACAAAATGAGATTAATATTTATAAAGACAGGCACTAAGTAGATTCTAACTGTATAAGTGTTGGTTAGCTAACCAGAGTCCTGAGTGCGAATCCCGATTCGGACACTTCCTACTTGTTTGACTGGGAGCAAGTCACCGTCTTCTCTCTGGGCCTCAGTTTCCCTATCTGTAAAAAGCATCTTCCAGCTTCAGACCAAGGCAGACCCTCCAAAATGGGGCTAAAGAAGGCCTTTCTACTATGAGCCTCAGTTTCCGCGTCTGTCAAAGGAAGAGGTGGGCGCAGCGGGCACCTTTCGGCTCGGACCTAGGACCCCATCCCGAAGCGGAGGCCCCCCGGAGGAGCGCTCCCTCCCGCCCGCACTCTCCGCGCTCCTGCTTCCCTCGGCCCCCACGGGACGCCGTCTTACCGGAGCTGCCAGCCGGGAGGGAGCAGAAGCCCGAACCGCCCGCTTCAGGAGGGAACCTTTCCGGCGGAAGTAGGTGGAGAGCTCCCTTTCTCCCTTCGCTGGCCTATGCGGAAGCCTCGTTTCCAGACGGGCCACAATGACTGCAGCACCCCGCGGACGTAGCGTCCTGACGACCCGGACGCCGTCTCCATGGTGACCGGACGCTTCTCAGGCCAGCCAGTCTCTGGCCACTGCGCAGGCTCAACCCTTCTCGGTGCCCGGAGCTGTGGAGCACGTGGGGGCCTCAGTCCGGCCCTGGGGCGGGGGAGGGAGGGAGGAAGCGGGAGAAAGGTGGGCCCCACGTCGGGATTTGAAGCCAGGTCTGGGAAGGGATGCCCAAGGCAACGGTCTTCCTAAGTCTCCGCTTCCCAAAGATCAGGCATCGGGGCGAAGCTCAGGACCGACCAGAGCTGTCGGTAAAAATAGCTGTCCCGGGCGGCACCTCGCGTGGCCCGTCACGTCGCGAGCCCTAGCTCCTCTGCCCTCGCGGGGGGCCCTCGGGACGGGTATCCTTCCCGTGGTGCAGGTAAGGAAAGAGCCAAGGGTCAGAGAAGCCCCCAAGACCAGAGGCCCAGAAGTGGAGGGAATCCCCATCTCCTTCTTGTTCATGAGCTCATCCTGCCACTGCCTTCTTCGTTATACCCCCATTATATAGATGAGGCACTGAGGCGAATACGGAGTAATTATTTGCCATTGACCATGCAAAAATTTCTGTTCCAACTTTTCTCCTCCTTCCCTCCACCCCTCTCCTGGATGGCAGGCAGTCCCATACATGTTAAACATGTTAAGGTATGCCCAGGGTCAGAGGGCCAGTAAGTGTCTCAGGCTAGATTTGAACTCAGATCTTCCTGTTTCAGGGCCAGGTCCTCTGCATCGCTTAGTTGCCTTCGAAACTGCCTCAGGTCTCACCTCTTTCATGGGGTCTCACCTGGTTTCTTTAGTTGATAAAAAGCTCCTCCGGCAATTGATCGAATCAGCCTCTCAACCCTGGCTGGCAGGAGTGCAGTGGAGCAGAGCGGGCCAGAAACAGAAGAGTCAGAAATCAAACAAGTTTAACATCGTTTTTATTAATATAATAACTTTTTATTTTTCCAAATACATGCAAAAATAGTTTTCAGCATTCACCTTTGCAAAACTCATGGGGAGTGAGTGTATTCCAGATTTTTTCTCCCTCCCTCCTTAGTAAGTATTCCAATATAGATTAAACATGTTCAAGTCTTCTAAACATATTTCCATATTCATCTTGCTGTACAAGAAAATTCAGATCAAAGGAAGGGGGGACAAAAAAGAAAAAAAAAGCTAACAACAACAAAGTAAAAACACTATGCTTTGGTCCACATTCAGTCTCCATAGTTCCCTCTTTGGATGTGAAAGACTCTTTCCATCCCAAGTCTATTGGAATTACCTTAAATCACCTCATTGTTGAAAAGAGCCACATCCATTAGAATTGATCATCTCATAATCTTGTTATTGCTGTGTACGATGTTCTCTTGGTTCTACTCCTTTCACTTAGCATCAGTTCATGTAAATCTCTCGAGGGTTCAGAGTTTAATAATAAAGTGAGGGAAAGGGCTTGGAAGTAAGGAGGGAATTAAACATATATGCTAACCTACCCCCAGTGGGAGCATCCTGCTTCAGTGTAGCTGATGTCAAAACATACCAATGACTCCCAAGTGAACTGTAGCCCTGACAAGGAGGGGTAACAGCAACAATGTTACACACTTGATTCATAATGATGCTTTATGAACTTGTACCAGCTTGTCCAAGCTCAAAGAATACTCAGTGCTGGTCAAAACAATGCAATAATTATGTGATTTTTACCAGAGACTGAGATCATCTGGAAGCTAAGCGCAAAGGATTATTGTTATATCAATCTCAGGGCACAGCTTGCTTGCTGGACCTTAGCTCTTGGAAAACAAGATGTCTCCTAATATTTTGATACTTCTTAAAATACTTTTCATTACTTTGTATTCACTTAAGTGTGTTCACATTGTAGCTGTTCAACTCTCTGAAAGAATTTGTTTATTTTTCATTCTGTATCGTAGCACCCAACACAGTACTTAATAAATAAATGCTTTTTGAATTGAACTGAGTTCTGTGTAAATCTGGTAGCAACCTGGTTGCTAAGCTAGAACTGGAATAGCATTAACACTAAAATCAATCAAAAGAACTAGTTTCAGCCACAGCTGAAAAAATAGAAGTTTAAGAAGCCTTTATAAAATCTCATTAAAATTAGGAGGCTATGAGAAGTTTTTGGAGAAATAGCTGTTAGCAATTTCAGATAATATTTACCAAATGGAAACTAAAAATAAATTTAAAACATGGAATTGTTTTTAATATGATAGACTAAAATTCTGTTCTTGAAGGATCATTAGAAGGGCATGTCCTAACCTTTAGAAACTCATGGGCTTCAAGAAAAGGAAGATAAAAAGTGAAATTGCCACTATAAATCTTTGAAAGTGAGCTAACTGAAAATAGTAGGGGCTATAATATGAGATGCTGGAAGCTAATAACCCTTGAGAAAACTGAGATTTTTAAGTGTTACTATTTGTGATTGTAAATCCAAATTTGATATGGTTGAAGTACATCCTGAAACTAAATTATATAATCTGAACTCATTTAAAGTAATATCTGTTCTCCTATTAGAATTAACTATGGCAAATCAGAATTTAATGTAAAATACATTTGGTATTTGGCACTGGAGTGATATTCTCAGAAGTAGCATAGATCAGGAAAAACCTTAGTTCAAATGTGATGTCAGAAACTTATTGGCTTTTTTTGTAACACTAAATCAATTTACCTCAGTTTAGTTTTCTTGTCTGTAAAATGAGATAATGATATCTCCTATCTCCCAGGATTGTTGAAAGGATCAAATGACATAGTAACCTGTAAAGCATTGTGATGTGCCCATCACATAGTAAACATTATATAATAATGGCTATTATTAGTATTAAGTATAATTATTCTACACTGACTTTGGATGTTATTGATATAGAATTCCGAATTGATAGATAAATGAAGTGATTTTCTATACAAGAGGATTTGGAAGTGTATTTAAATAAATTGATGTCATTTGCTTGATAAAATTATTTGTGTAATGTTTTAAAATACGTAGCATAGTTTATGTTATTGTTAGGTTTCTAGTTTTCTTACATTGTGATGTTTGAGAAATCATTATATAAGAAATGCTGTTAATTTTAAAAACTGACATTCAGAAGGTGTTCCAATTGTATCATTAGGAAAATAACTTTTCTTTTAATCTGGATGTTGTTAGATTATTAATTGAATTGTTAATGTAGTCACAAACTATGGAACTATTAAATATTTAATTGAATATATTTTACTTTGAAATGGATAATAATAATAATTTACTGTGGTGGTCTTAAGTTTTCCTTATCTGAGAAATTCTTTGAAGAAGACTATAATAGCAGGAAGGTGAAATGCAAGTGAATTGTATGTAAATGAAGGAGGACTGTGCAAAGTCAATGCCCTCACATTCTCCTCCAGAATCATCTTATTACACCAGCAAAATATAGATCAGTGCTACTAGAGATGGCCCTACCCGCAGTGGAAGACCTTGGCCTTGCACTAAAATCTTTAACAGGTTTCAGTGTTACTGAGGCAACACCTATGAAGTGATAAAGGTTAGATAAGAATTGAGGCAAAGAATGACCTCTTTCACCTAGTGTAAAAAATTTTAAAAAATCAGTTTGGGAGGCAAAGATGGGAAGGGCATGGAAAGGAAGAGATTTGTCCAAAACGGAAACTACTATTTCTGTGGCTCTGCCACTCAGAGCCCAAACAGTGATCAAGTAGGACTTGACACAGAACCTATCGTTGACCAATCAATGAAAGCCAGAATGATTTGGGTTTAAGATATATTCCTTAAGAAAGAAATCTAGTCTGCGAAGCCCACAGATATCTTGGAAGGATTCAGCAATCAAAATTGACATTCCTTTGGAGAACCCCTAAAGTAAGGGTATCATACCCTATATGAAGAGAAGGAAGGGAAACAAAAGAAGAAAGAAAATAAAGGAAAGAAAAGGAGAGGAAATGGAAGAAAGGAGAGGTTTGGAGTTATGTTGCCAAATTGATCAGATTTTAAAAAGATTTTATTTTTGCTTTAGAGTTAATGTAAAATCCGCACTAGCTCTCTGGAGGACGTCAGGATCAGCCCAAGTCCTTGATCTTAGTGGAGGAGTGAAGGAGGCAGGAGGGCCACATGGCTAATCAAAGAGGGAGTCTGGAATCTGGCTTGTGTCTGTGGCTGCGGGCTGGGGCTGAGAGCTGCTGCTGATCGAGAGTTCTGTCTCTGAGACTCCCTTTAAATACTCCAGTACAATTATGTCACTACCTCACACTGAGCATACACAACAACACTGAGTATGTGCAAATGTAGAATATTACATCACCATATTACCCTAATTATATTCCAACTACATTGATTACAATCATACAAACTACAAGTACATTACATTTAGTATGTACTTAGAGAACCATTATCTCACACTGAGTAGGTACTTAACTATAAATACCCTACTGTCCTAGATGTAAGTACATATTTTCAGAGTTCCTGCCTTCTACAGTTTAATAAACAATATAGCTATCTGTTAGCCTAGACACTTAAAGTGTGTGACATTTTTCTGGATTTTTGAATTAATCATCATATTATATGTGTGAAATTTCAGAATGTAATTTTTCTTAATTTTTAGTGTCTAATTGCACTCAAAGACAGAATAAACAAGAAAGGGCGAATAAAATAAAGCCATTTATATACTTATTGTTTATTTATGGCAACATGAGGGAAAAAATAATAACTTAGCCCTAAGCTTTAATTAGTAAAATTTTGTTGAGGTAAAAATCTGTTAGGACTTCAATTTGATATTTTTAAATTTTTTTTTGTTTCAAAAATAATTGTCTTAATTGTTATAGTTCAATAATCTATCATTCAAGGGATATGCCATATGTTATCCAAAAGAATGTGGTCTATGAACTGTTATAAATGGCTCTCTATGCCTGGAAAAGTTGAGGTCTTGCTATGAAAGTTGCATAGTTGAAGACAGGATCCTATTGGCTCAGTGTCCTCACTGTGCAGGATGTCCTTTCTGAAAAGGAAATTTTCCCACTTGGTTAATTTTGAACCTGGCTATGAAACCCTGTGAATAATGTGTGAACTTTGTGACTTTACTAGCTGTTAACGGTGACTTTTACTTGAAATCAAATAGAACTAAGAGATTCCCCCCTCCATTATGCTTATGTCAGATCAGCCCATGCCCTTGAAGGTATACTTTTGATATTGTAATAGCTATGTCCTTCCTTTATGCTTTCATATCAAGTTTCTTTAATCAGGGTAGGTGACATATAGAAATTTTTGTTACTGAAATAGTAAAACATTTTTGAGTTACTATAATAAGATGTATGAAAGGTTTTTACTAGTGTTAATCTGACTTTATGGAAAATGCCATAAAGCCTAAGCAATTAAATAAAATGAATTCTTAGACTTGCCATACCATTACTAATGGTTATATGCTTACCACATGACTCTGAGTAGTTCACTTAACTTCCCAGTTATGTTCTGAATAACTCTCTAAACCTTTAAATTGTGGAGGTGGTCCCAGCCTGCATTGCATAGAGAGGATTTTTCATCCAGAACTCCTTAAAGTAACGAACATACAAATCTAATGCATCTCTCTATATATATGTATAGACATGATATGTATATATGTGTATATCTCTGTGTGAATGTATATACATATATATGTCTATGAAAAGACTTCCAGGATTCAGAAGATCTAACTTAGAGACCTTTGTCATGATATATACTCTAAACTTGTGCCAATTCCCCTGGAATTGATAAGATTCTCTGTTACAGACATTAGCCAGGGGTTGGGGATCCAGGAGGGAAAGTGTTACCTTACTTTACTTCCTCTCTCTCACTCACAGTGCTTTTCCTCTAAGATTAGTTTCCATTAACACTATATATCTTGTATATACATAATTATTTACATGTTGTATTTGTCCCATTAAGATATGAGCTTCTTAAGGACAACAATGCCTACCACATAGTAAGGGTTTAATAAATTCTTATTTGATTGAATGATTTATCATATACCTTTTGGGGTCAAGCTATGACCTTCCTGGGGACTCCAGTCCTCACTTTGGAGGCTGTTTGTTTAAGACAATCAATTTACCATTTAGTTTCTCCAGAATAGATTATAAGGTTGTTCTCTTTTAAGTATTTCTAAGAAGGATATATAGTCTTCTGGTCCTTTAAGTAATTAGTACCATATTATTCATGAAAAGAAGCATTATGGGGACCCACTATTTATAAGGAATTCCTTTTCCATTTCGACCTTGCATAGTATATATATATATATATATATATATATATATATATATATATATATATATATATATATTTTGGTGAGATCCACCTTTCTATTTTATTCCCAGTTCATGTTAGTAATTAAAGGTCATCAAGCAGTTATATCTGTTATTGCATCTTTTAGGAGAACTTGTATACTATTAACATATGTATTAAAGACTCCTTCCTGGAAGAAAAGCTTTAAAACTGTTGTTTTGCTTTGCTGAATTAAATGCCTTTTTATAATCAACAAACAATATGGTGGGATCTTGAATTACCTGCACATTTCAGTCAGTTATATGATTGTAAAGATGTATGCTATAGAAAATTATTTGTGGAAAATTATTTTCATATTTTGATGAAGAGTACCCTTGGTATACATATAGATCATTTAAAGTAGATCAAAAAGTAGATATTTGAAACTAAGTTATCAATGTTACCTCTCTCTAGCTTTTTTTTTTTTTTTTGAGAATAAATATGATGCTATTTTCTCCTTTCTTTTGGTATCATTTCCTTATTAAATATCTTATAAAATGATTCCTTTATGTTTTTGAGATTGTATGACCTTCTTTACAGCGTCCTGGAGTTGACATTTTGTCTTGTCCAGGCATTTGTCTTGATTTTGTCTTTTAAATTCCATTTTGACTTCTTTGTAGAGCTATTTGGGAATTGAGGTATTTGGATCCAAATGTATGATTGCTCTGGCACTAATTATGAAAATAGATTGCTATCAAAACTGACAAACTTATTTTATTTTTTATTATTTTCCTGAAATTTTCAGATATGGATTTAAAGGCTTGTGTATCTCAATAATCTCATGCCAAGCTTTATACCAAATAATACTATTTATAATCTTTTACTGTTCTTTGCAGTGTTTTACAAACTAGTTATGATTATACTTTTTCTTTACCATGCAAGGAAATCACTTGTTTGCTGGCTAATGCATTTTCTGGACTTCTTAATGTGTCAAATATTTTTTAAAAGTTTGCTTAAAATGATGTTGATATAGGAATTTTCCTTTTTTCAGTCTTCTTCTACCCTATGGTTATTTTGGACATGAGTAGGTTATTGGAATAGATCAAATTAAAGCTATTGGCAATTGTTTGCATTGTCTTCCTGTTGTGTTCTTTCCTTCCAATTAGATGCTGATTTTGACCTTTTTTTGTAATTAGCCAATGATCTGACTACATGGATGCACAATTCCATTTTTTTGGTTATGTTTGTCTAAATATTTTTAATGCCTTTTGCCCCTTTTCTGAAAAAAAAGTACTTATGATATATTGTAATCAGTAAACAAGCATTTATTGAACTCCTGCTGTATGTCAGACACTATGTTAGGTGCTGGTAATACAAAGATAAAAATGAAATAGTATTTCTTTATAAAGAGTTTACATTCTGTAAGAGGAAAGAACATGAGACATGAAGCCTCTGAGTAGGTTTTGGACTCTTGTGTGTCTTAAATTTCTAAGTGGCCAACAATAGGTCATAGGCCAAGCTCATTTGCTATTGTTTTGAGTCCTGATTGACTCAGATTAAATGTAAATAGCAGTCATTTGGGCTTTGGCCACAAACCTTGAGGGTCTTCCTTTACCCGATTTATTTATTTTTTTGTTTAGATTTTTTTGGACTAGTTGAAAGAGGAGATTCTTCGCCTTAATTGCTACCTAGCTTTTAATCACTGACTGGATGTGACAGCAGTTAAACTGAGACCTGTTGAAGACTTTAGTCTAAAAAGGCCAAGGTTGAGGCAGCCAAGTGGCACAGTAGATAGAGTGCTAGCCCTGAAGTCAGGAGGACCTGGGTTCAAATCTGACCTCACACATTTAATACTTCCTAGCTGTGTGACCCTGGGCAAGTCACTGAACCACAATTGCCTTAGCCAAAGGAAAAAAAAAGACCAAGGTTTCACATTTCATCCAGGGCCATCTTCAAATGGCTCTAGAGGGGAGAGTGAGGCAGGTGACCTGCACAGCCTTCCCTTCTATCATCATCATCTCCCTGATGTCATGTCCTCTTCCAGAACAAAGGATGAATAATAATGTATTTTCTGCAATGATTTTTTTGTTCCTCTTTTATCAAGATGTTAATTCTCTTTTTATAATTTTCTTGAATCATTCTCATTTATTTTACCAATTTTTTCTTACCATTTCTCCCTCTCTCTCTTCTTAACTCTTCTAGGAATTCTCAACTGGGCTTGTGTCTTAATAGCAATTTTCTTTGAGGAATCGGTCATAGCTGTTTTCACCTTGTTATTTTCTTTTGAGTTTGTCTTGTTCTTCCTTGCCACCATTATAGCTTTTTTCCTTTTATATGGTCAAGTTCTTTTTTTGTTGTTTGCTCATTGTTCCAGCCTATTGTTTGACTTTGAACTTTATATTAAAGTTGGGCTCTGTTCAGCTGGGAATGTGGAAAGTCACTCAACCCCTTCCTCAGTTTCCTCAACTATAAAATGGGTAGGATGATAATAGCATCTTCTTCCCAGAATTGTTGTGAACATCAAATAAGATAGAATAAATATTTTAAAAAATACTTAGAAAAGTTCCTAGCACATAATAAGTGCTTAATAAATACTTGTTTCCTTTCTCTTTCCCAGGTTATATGACTCACCAAGGATCACCCAGTTTAGTGAGTTTCTGAGGTAGGATCAAACTCAGGTTTTCCTGACTCCAGCTCTCACAATCTATCCAACATGCCATGCTGTCGGATATTACTTTCCTCCATGAAAACCTCTCTTATCTTCCCATCTTCCCATCTTCATGCCCATTCTCAGGTTATTAATTGAACCATTTTTCTAAGTGTAATTATTGTTTTGTTGTGTATGTCTCATCTCCAAACAAGATTATAAACTCCTTGAGAGTTTATTTTGAATAAACAGAGTTTGTTTTGAATGTATGGCCTTGGCACCTTACCTTGTGGTTTATACCATAAGAGTTACTTAATGTTCATTGAATTTAATGTAATTCTTTATGTAATCATTAGCATTGACTGCTCTAGATTCCAGAGTCTTAAACTATGGGTCATGACCACATATGGGATTTCATAACTGATTGTTGGGGGTCGCAAAATTATGAGTTATTAAGAGCAAACATTTATATGCCTATTGTATATGCCTATATACTGTGGAATACATAAAGATTTCTTGGATTAAAAAGGGTTGTGAGTGGAAAAAATTTAAGAAGCCCTGTTGTAAACAATTTTTTCTTTGGTGGCAATGATTCCGTTTTGGGTTTGTTTATATAGTACTTTTCTCCACACCCTTCTCCTACAAAGATCCTAAGCACTTTTTTAGTGTGATCTGTGATCTCTTTGGTTTCATTAGGTTTTTCTGGCATTACTATGAGCTTTCCAATTATCCAGAACTTTTTTTTTTGACCTTGTGATGTTCTCTTCTAGCTACTTTCGATGAGTAACATTTCTATGTTTTGAAACCTCTCTCCTCCTTCTGACTTATTCTTAGTTATTTTAATTTAAGCCTGAATTTTTTAAAAAGTTGATTTTATTTTTGTCACATAATTGGCTCACAGATGAAAGGTTAATCTGAATGAACAAGTGGTGTTAATTTGTAGGTTAAAATGTGTTAAACAGTTGATATGAAGTCTGTTTAAGTCAATTAGAGAGTATAATGAAGATGTTTCCAGGGTGTTAGGAAACCTTTGGAAGTTAGCTTTAAGACTCACTCTAGAGTATAGCAACCATTGATTAAACATTCTATTTTATTTATTTTTGCTTTTTATAGTTTCTAATGAATTTGTCTATTTATAACAATCATTCAACAGATATTTATTCAATTGTATCTATGTGAAAGGCACTGTTAGTCATTCTTTTTATATAGAGAGTAAGTCAAATTACATACCCACACATATATATCTAGCAAGTCAAATTCATTGTCACATATTAATCAGACATAATTAGTAATATCAATGTCCAGTCACAAAACTGTCATCTTTTATTATACAAAATGTGATAGCACTAAAAATCATTCTTTTCATCTGTGTATGTCCAGCAAAAACAAAAGATACTTCATTTAACAAAACTTTTATACAATTTTGCAATCCTGACATTAAAATAGAAATACAAAATGTATCTAGATTATTTGAGCTGCTTTCTTCAGAAAATTCTCACGAAACATGCATCTTGGAAGGTACTATATAGATCTTGGTTGAGTAAATACATTTGCCCAATTGAAAAGGAAACCATATGAAACATTACAACTTCAAGTATTAAAAGCTGACAGAAGTGGATAAAGCAAAAATCAAAGCCAAGTATTTACTCTTGTCTTTAATTTCTTATTTACCCCAAGCCTCCTTTTTAAATGTGTGTCACTTTACAAGTAACAATTTTTTTTTTGTTTTGGCTTTCTTCTTTCAGCCTTTTAGTTTAGTTACTTAAAGGCTAATGAAAAAAAAGAGCTTATATTCTAAAGTGATTATTGGAATGATGGATGAAATGTCAAAATAATGAAACCAAACAGCTTTTAAAAATGTGCCCAAAAATGTTTTCTGATGAATTTTCACAAAAATATTATAATATATCTTGGGAATCATTTAAGCAATTTACATTATTGTTTTAAAAATGTACTGCAGAAGCACCTTGAGTACTGTCTTTTGTAGCTCATTAGCAATTTCTTTAATGAGTTTTTTTTAGTGATAGTTAAAGTAACAGACAAATGACAGATTGTTTGCCTTTAATGATTTCCCTGTTTCAAGCCCATTACAAAGCAATTAGAAATCTGACAGCATTTTTACTCTGCATTACTGATCATCTAAAGTGATGAGAAATGAGAGGTGATGAATATTAATTGTATATTTTCATGTGATTATCATAAATTATTACCTTGTCTGATGTGCTGCAGGTGAGCAGGAGCACTGGAGAAAATGCAGTCACATATAATAATTTGAAAGACTGCTTGGTTTCCCATCTTTGTCTCTAATATAAATCCTGGCCTGCAATGCAAATCTATCTGAACTATCTGCTTATTTATTTAAACTATATTTTAAATATATATTATATATATTTGATTTTGAGGTATATTTTAGCAGCTTTCATATTTTAACATATTACAAAATTTTGACTTTAACATCTGCTCCTGTTCAGGTTCAACAATGAAAATCAAATTTGGAAAAAATAAGAAATAAACTAGTTTTATTAATCCAATATTTAGAAGTACCTATATATGCAAAGCACTGTGCTAGATGCTAGGAGAGATGCAAAGGTGAAAGAAGATGTGATCTCTATTCTCATGAAACTTACATTTTAATGGAGAGATAAGACAATTGTGGAAATGACTCCAATATAAAATAAAATATGCAAAGTACCTGGAAGAGGTACAAAATGCTGAACTAGGCTGTGTAAATCTTAAATTATTATATGTGAGTTATTACTACTATCACCATCATCACAAGCATGATCATTAGCACCACCACCACTATCATCATCACCACAGCTACCATCATCATACAGTGAACAGTGGGAGTATGGAAGAGGAGTGGTAGTTGGGTGGATGCTGATATTTCTAATATGCCAGTTTTATTATTTAGATACATCAAATCATTGATTACAGTTTCAATATAATAAGCCTATATTATTTCCAGTTATAAAATGTAATATTTTTAAAATATGGTAACTTTCAAATGCTAAATGCTAAATCTCTTTCTCATGAGAGAGTACTATGCTAGAATGCAAATTGTGCTAAGCTGGGAAATGGTTAGAAGAAACTACCTATTTTTTCCTAGGCTTCTTTCCTTACTTCTATTACCTTGATTGATGCTATCAAAGACAGTTTTACCACTTTATACTGTTTATTTGACTTGTGTGATTTCCCCTAAGTGTCTGGTCCTGAAAGTGTTGTTCCTCATACACATTTCAGTGACCAGACTCCTTTTTAGTAGTAGGTAGTTTGTTTTGAAAAATAGGGTGCTTTATGGTTTTGAAGATAACATCTAACCAGTTCTAGATATAGCTTCATCAAATTTGATAGCAACAGGAAGAGTTAAATGACTGGAAAAGGAAATAGACCATTCATGGCCCACATCCATGGAGTACCAGACTATCCAGAGGAATTTTCTCAGCACATTGAATGAATGCATTGTAGAGAATTTATAGGAAGTCATAGCCAAGTGCCCCATAGAATAAGAAGACACTAGATTATATTTGAAGGAATACTCATATCAGAGAGATCAAGGATCTATCAAAAAAATTGTATTGACAGCAGTCTAGTCGCTGGCTTTTCTTCCCCATCTCCTTGATCTCTCTACTTCAGATATTTTTAGTTGGCTTATCTCATTTGCTTATGCCAACATTTACATTTTAAACACTGGTAACACCAGGCAGGTAGCCTTCTAATTATTTCCTAGTGGGAAAGAAAAGATATTTTTATCACATTCACAAAAATGTGCCATCTAAACTGTGGAAGAAAACAAACCATTCCTCTGCCCCTCCCAGATTCCCTACATAAATTAGGTTTCAGACCAATTCAAGTATAGAATCTCTCTGCTAAAACAAGTGGCCCTATAATAGCCATATAAATTAGTTGCCCAAATAAGGAGAAAGAAGGCCTGAATAACATAAAAAGGAAAAAAATTGTATTTCCAGGGTGCTTGTAGAATGGACTTTGTGGAAAGCGAGATTTAGACAAAGGACCTCAAACAATTTGGATTATGAATAAAGAATTTAATAGAATTGATGACATATTTTGGGACACTATTTGAAATGTCTCCCCTGTGATTGGTAGTTTGCTCATTATTTAACTCTAAAGCATGTAGTTCAGTTACCATTCCTAGACTCTAGCTGATTAAGAGTATGATCAAATGGGATCTGAAGTTTTACCGATACCAAGATGAATTCATCACTTTCATTTTGACTATGTGGTCTTTCAGTCTAACAGAAAAAAATTGTCGTATTTTGCTCTTATAAAACCATGTTGATAACTTGATGTATTTGGATTTTACTATGTTCCTGGGATAAACTTATTTGTCTCATTGTTAAAGCCATTCTTTTCTTCTTTTTTTTTAAATGAACATTCATTTTTTTTTCCATTTCCATTACCCAGAGACAGTATTTCTTTTAAATGGATCAAAACTTTGGAAATATGCCCTCTATCTTCTACAGATAAAATTCATTATATTTCTTTTTTTTTGTGAGGAAGTTATAGAAACAAGAAGAGGATATCTAGAAGTGGAACTAAAATGGAAATTAAATGGAAGGGGGAAAGTATTAAATAGGCGGGAGAAGAAACATTCATATTTCTTATCTTTCCATACATTAGTTTTTCTCTTCATATTTTAAAAAGTTAAGTCTAAACTATTTTATATATTTATCGATAAATATAATATATAAACTATATTATATAATTTATTATAACATATAATATATACATTACATAAATATATATAATATATAAATAAATATATAAATGTATATGTTTTTATATATTTAATACATCCTTTTTACTTCCTCATTCTGTATCAGACTATTTTCATTTTGCACTATGATATATGAGAAATAATGGTCAGATTCCTTAACACTTAACATGGATTAAGCATTTACAAGCACTTTCTTCCTTGTTTGACTTTGCTAATAATCTTATTACTGATTGCACAGCATTTATTTACTCTTATTTAGATTTCATATGTTACCTTGTATGAGGGTTCATCTTGTTAAGCAGTTTACCTGAAAGTTTTGCATTGCTCATTAGTGAATGTTGCCATTATAATAAAAATTTTAGAATTACATACAAGCTCCCTTATGATACTTGAAATTATTCTTTAAGTTATAGAAAACAGTGAAATATTCATCCTATATATATTTATAATGGTCTGTAGCTAAAATAATTTATATAAATCCAAAATGTGAAGAATCATTTATAATTTCATATTACCATAGTCACCACTTCTATTTACTATTTAAGAATCCAGTCTCATACTCCATCCCATGAATATAGATTTGCTTATCTATTCAGGATCCAAATTTAGCATAAATAGTTTTCTAGAATTGTTCCCACATCAGTTTATGATGTCAAAGCTAGAGACCAAAGAAGGCTTGAAGAACTTCCGGAGATGTAGAATGAGGAAAAGGAATTCCAACCTCTGTTGCTTTATCATACTATTCAAAACTCAAATCTGTTTTGTTCCTATAAATCAGGAACTTAAAAACAGTTCAAAACTTTTAAATCTATGCTTACAACATAACAAATGTCATGATATCCTCTTTCATTTGTCCATCTATGTTTAATATTTCTCCTGCCTGTTTTTCACCATATAATTTATAAACTACAACAGTCCTATAGTTTTGTCCCTCTTGTGTTACATACAAGTACAAATGTAAGGTGGCATTTTATCATATGGGCATTTTGTTTACTGAAAAGGGCAGGTAAAGCACATTTTGTCTGAAATACGGAGAAAACCAACTCCAAAAGAAAAGCAAATAGTTTTGAGAGAACCTGAGGGAAAAACTGTTCTACAGGAGGAAAAAAGTGTTTGAGAAAAAAGGCAAAATCCCAGGAAGATTAGAATGAAAGCACTCAAAGAATAAGAATTGTAAAAAATACCTTCAGTGTATGTTCTCCCAGCATCTAATTTACATTTTCCTATTTTTTAGACTTGGAAATTTATTGTTAGAAAAATTGGAGTCAAAGGACTATTTGGGAACTGAGTAACTATTATATGACAACTTTGTAACATATCTTACAGAAATGTTGATTTAGGCTTTCACCACCTAAGATAGAAGTGGGTCACTACATATGAGAAGATCTTGATATGAGGAATCAGAAACCATTTGAGAAGCCAAACTTTCAGAAGACATACATATACAAACACACACACACACACACACACATACACAAAACAAAGGGAAAAATCAAAGAATAAAGATGCTTGTAGAAGCCCAAACATCAGAAGACAGAATGCAGAAGTGCACATATATGGAAAGCTGATAAATGTCAAGCCATTTGATGCATGGAACTGATCAGATTGGAGACTTTTGCTATAGAGAACTGTTGGAAGAAGCAGCTTCCTCTATTGTGTGAAAATCTGGCTTGGGGAAAGCCTTTCTGGTTCCCTAGGTCCACTTACAGCTTGAGAGAGCAGAGGCTCGCCCATATACTTCTTTTCCATCCTCTGTAGCTTGCAAGGGGAAAGTGTCTAAGTGTATAGAAAGCCAACCTGAATAGTTTTACAGATCTCTGCATTAGAGGGAACTGCTTTGAGTGTCATGCTTCTTTAGCACGTAAGGAACAAATCTTAGAAGTTCTGGAGAGCGCAGGCTTAAAGATTTAGTTAACTAAAGTAACATAACACTGCTTTAATGGCCAAAAAGTGACACAGAAAGCTGCTTCCAGCAATGGAGCAGAGGAGCAATTCTAGAGACACTTTTCCAGCTGTGTGACCCTGAACATGTGTCTTCTCATTTTCCTTAACTATAAAATTGGCATAACAACAGTATCTATCTTCTAGGGTCGTTATGAGAATCAAATGAGATAATATTATAAAAATATTTATTTTAAAAGTGCTTAGCACAGCAAATGGCACACATTAGATGCTTAAAAAATGTTTGATTCCTTCCTTCCTTCTCCTCTTCTGTGGTCTAGTCAATCTGGTCTTTTTGCTTTAGTTACCATTTCTGTATCTTTGCATTAGCTATGCTATACCTGAGATGTCTTTGGACATGCTTTTTGCCTTTTGGAATACCTTATTTCTGTCAAAATTACATTTAATCAACAACTTCAACATGAAGCCCTTCCTCATTCTCCTAGTTGCTAAAGCATTCCTCCCCCCCCCCCGCCAAAAAAAATCTGTCCTATATTTATTTGTATGTGTTTAACATAGTTATTCCTGTACCTATCCTCTTCCCTGATAGATTAGAAGGTCCTCAAAGATAGATATATGTTTCACTTTTATTATTGTATCCTTAACATCTAGCACCATACTTGACACTTGATAGATGTTTAATAAATGTATGTTTGATGGATTAGATTTAACAAGGATATAAGACAAGGTCATTGGTAGTAAAAACAATTAAATCTCTGAATCAGTAAAGTCCAAATCTTATCTATGATAAAAGTTCTGGCATGAGTTTTGAATAAAAAGGAATTAAAAGCTTTAAAATATATGCCTTTTTGCTTCCACCAATGCGCAAAAATGTATGTCCCAGTGGATCTGAAATCTCATTATTTCAAGAGTTCTTTGGGATATTGATCACAACTCGTTTAAGCCTGCCCATCTCATACAATTCTCATCCATGTCCCCCTTGAAATTTGCCTGAGGAGTCTTGCTGCCACATTGCCCTGACCAAGATTCCTTTATCTACTTGTTGGTATCAATATAAAAGCTCAATAGATGAACAATGAATTGATCCCAGAATTATAAGCTTCTTCTTGACACAAAAATGCATTTTATTTAACAGTCTTTCTATGGCATACTAGAGTTAAATATCATAGAATGCCATGATTTTTAAAAAATTAAAATTGTAGATTACCCAAAAGGAAATGGAGAGATCACTGAGTCATAGTACTTCAGAATTAAAAGGACCTTCAGTGACTAATAAAACCTGCACCCTCAAAACAGTCCCTACTACAAAATATCTAAGTAGAATCTACACCTCCTAAAGCAGCTTGTTTCTCTTTTGGATTGCTCTTATCATGGGAAGCTTTTGCCAATCTTAAACCTGACTATTTGCAACTTCACTCTGGATTTTGCCTTCTGCAGCCAAACAAAACAGATCTAATCCCTCTTTCCTTCTGATGAGCATACACTGGGTATAAATAGACTACAACACAGCCCACAAGATGACTTGTGAGCCAGAATGTAATAAAGGAAATAGATAATTGGAAAAGAAGATTCGTCAATTATGTCAGAAGGCAAAAGGTACCAGATAGACATCCTAGGATCTACACTGCTACATATAAAATTCTAAATGGCTTAGAGATGGGTATCCATCCAGTACATTAGGTTGCTTCTGTTTCAGAAACTTATGGAAGACATAGATAAGGAATGTAATAAGTGAGAAGATGTGAGGAGCTGCCATCTGTGCCCGTGGAGATGACAGCTCCATTAAAATATCAAAAGGATACTTCTATGAATAAGCCTTTATTAAGTGCTTACTATGTGTAAAGCATCTATATGCATCTATATGGAAATATATAAAATGCATGTTTATATATATACATATATGTATGCACATATCCATTCCAATATCTTTGCCAAAAAAACCTCAAAAGTGGTCATGAAAAGTCAGTCATGATTTGAAATGGCTAAAAAACAACAAAACATTTTGGCAGCTGTGCCATAATGCACAGAGCACCAGGCCAGGTATCAGCAAGATTCATTTTCCCAAGTTCAAATCTGGGATCAGACACTTACTAGCTGTGTAACCCTGCCCAATTCACTCCACCCTGTTTGCCACAGTTATCTCGACTGTAAAAATGAGCTGGAGAAAGAAATGGCAAACCATTCTAATTTATTTGCCAGAAAAAATCCAAATGGGCTCATAAAGAGACATCCACAACCAAAATGACTTAACACATATGCATTTATGCACACATATGCAATATAATGTGCACATATGTATGTGCAGGTGTGGTTGTGTGTGTGTGTGTGTATGTGTGGTTTATGTGTGTATATGTGTGTGTATAATACATCCTGGATATCTCCATTTCATTTTAGCTTCTTTGCTTTAATTTCCTTGTGGAGCTATTATATTTATTATTTTCTTGGAGGACAACGCTAAGACAATAAGATCCAATAAGTTTAAGAAATTTAAAAATTAAATGGAAATCAAATTTTTCATTTTATTTTAATAGAATTATACTCTAACAATTTCTTTCATTCTCATTCTCACTGTTTTATTTAAATTAAATATAAGGACAAGGATCCAGGTTTCCTCCAAGATAAAATTTACATTTATTTCGCCTGAATGTATTTCACATGATCACATACCATTTCTGACTAATGATTGATCTAGCTCAACATAAATCAATCCCTTCTAAACCATACTTGCCATATGTTCATAGATCCTTTGCCTGAAAACTTCTCTGGTGAAAGGAGGATAAGAGAAGTAGGCTGTCTAAGATCAGAGCACTCTCTATGCCCACAATCAGCTCTCCCTTGAACTTTTACTGGAACACCACACTTCAAGCTCTTCAATAACTTCTGTTCCAAACTAGCTTTCACCTTTTGGATGACACTTAAGGCATGATCAGTGTTCCTCTATCAGTATAAACACTCCTCTTGGGAAGAAGCACTCCAACTTGGTCAAAGCACCAGCCATGTAGCATTTGGTCACTTACTCAAAGTGGAGTGGGGAAATTGGATTGATTCCTCAAATGATCACACCCTGGCAAATGTAGAAGTCTTACACTTTTAAAGTTGATTCTTTGGAACATAATGTGAGAAATGTTTATGTAATGAGACAGATGATAGATGAGGAAGTAGATAGAGCACTGGACTTGGAGACAGGAAGACTTGAATTAAAAATCAGCCTCAGATAATAGTTTTGTGATTCTGGGAAAGTCATTTAACCCCTCTGTTTCCTTATCTGTAAAATGGGAAAAATAACAGCATTTCAAGGGTCATGATGAAGATAAAATAATTTTTGGAATACGTTTCACAAAACCTTAAATCATTATGTAAAGGCTTAGTGATATTTATGGTTTATCTGAAAAGCATTTAATAGTTTTAGTGGACAAGTTCTAGATGAATCATGAGTGTTTAAAGAAGCCCAAAATGCTTATTTAATATTAGGCTTCACACGAACACATATTTTGGTGAGAATGATAAAGCACATTGAGATTATGTCATACTCTCATTGCTTCTACCAAGTGGTATTTTTTTTTAGCCTGGAAAAGACCAGTCTAGGTATCTTCAAATATTTATTTAATGGGCATCTTGCAGAATGAGCGATTATACTTATGTTTGATTTTTCTAGGCAGAAGTAGGGGCAGTGAATAAAATGGATTTAGACTCTATACCAGAAAGAACTTTCTGACTATTAAAAGTACATCTAAATGGTATAGGATGCATCACCAGGTAATGAGTTCTCCCTAAATAGAAGTTTTCAAGCAAAGGATTTATGATTTAGAAGGGATTGATTTAGAGTTGGACTAGATTAAAGCTCCTTAAACTGTGGATTGTATAACTGAATTTGAGTGTGTGTGTAGAATTATGATTTGTTATCAGTAAAAGTTTTGATCTATTTTAAATACCTATATACCCAGGTTCCATAAAAATTTCTTAGACAAAAAAAAGTTTAAGAAGCCCTGGACTAGATTTCCTCTGAGATAGTTTCCAAATCTGAGATTCTATGAGTTGAAAAAAGTGATAAAGTATCAATCTTATTTTATGTTTCTATGTCAATAAATTTTGAGTGGGTAAGTTATAATGAGTATATTTTTGCTCCCTCACCTTCATTTTACATTTCTTAAAACCAAGGAACAAGGAATTTTTGCTCCACTTCTTTTGCATCTTGATCTATTTATCCAACTATTCCTAAACTCAATCTTAAGCACTTATGCTCTCCTCCTTTCCCTCTACCTTTTAGATCTTTTCTTCCAGTTTAGCTGAGGTTCCACCTTCTACTTAGTTCCATAGTGCCTTCCTTTTTTTCTCCAATTTGCCTGTATATGTCTTGATTGTACCAAAGCATGTGATTCTCTCATGAGACTAAATTTCTTGAGTGCAGGGGACTTTTGTTGTTGTTGTTCTTTGCCTGTCTTTACACCCCCAGCAGTTAGCACAGTGGCCCATGTTGCTGTTATTATTGTTCGCTTATTTTGTCATATCTGATTCCTTGTAGCCCCATTTGGGGTTTTTTGGCAAAGAAACTCGAGTGGCTTGCCATTTCTTTCTCCATTTCATTTTATCGATGGCCCATAGCACATAAATGCTAGTTAACTGACTGACTTAATGCGCTACCAGCATACAGAAAGTATTCTGTAAATGTCTATTAAATAGACATTTGCCTGAAAACTTCTCTGGTGAAAGAAGGATAAGAGAATTAGGCTGTCTAAGACCAGAGTACTTTCCATGCCCACAATCAGCTCTCCCTTGAATTTTACTGGAACACCACACGCCAAGACACCTTCTTAAAATGTACTGTTTAAAGCATGCCTTCTTAAAATAGTATTAGCATATCCCAATCAGATACAGAAGATTGTATGCATGCATGTTTATTCTAGGACAGGATGCATATGGTTAGGAAAGATTCAAATTCATATTTATAAAATTGGGCTGAAGGCATCTATATCCAAATTTCAATAAAAGAGACTCTTTAAAATTACAAATGCAAAACTTCTGGTCTTTCTGACAGCCAAGTTCATCTAATCTTCCCCACTCAGACATAGGACATGATTCATGTGAAATAAATTCAGATAAAATAAATGTAAATTCTGTATCTTAGAGGAAAACCAGGCTTCTTGTCCTTACATTTAGCTTAAATAAAACTGTGAAGTGAGGATGAAAGGCATTAAAAATATGATTCTATAAAGATATGAAAAATTTGATTTCCATATAATTTTAAAATTTCTTAAACCTATTCTCTTGCTAACTTATAAAATATTTGTTTATATAAAAATGAATTAAGAGCTAATATGCTCATCTGTAGAACTGAGAAAAGGGTTGAATGGATCCTTTACCTATAAAATATGCATATTTATGAAAAAAGTAGAAATGTTGAAAAAAATTGCATGGATTGCCTGCTCCTATTTATTTGTTACCACGGCAACCATCACATTCCATAATATTTATGCTGTCTGAGATTCAGAGCACCTTCTCAAAGAAATAAATATACCAATACTGTATAGTCTTTGGTGTTTTTTAAAAAAATATTTATTCTACTGTACATTATATGAAGAAAAATAACGTTTTATAGGATGGACTCTTTCTCCCTAGTTTAAATAGTACATTTTCTGACAGCATGTTTTAAACTATTATAATTACATTTTTTTCTCTCATGGTAAAAATTTAAAAAATCAGAAATGATATATTTTTAAAATAATGAGACATCATTGAATACAGAGCTTTTCTATGCTTATTGGTATCTGCATATGATTCATTTAAACTTTTGTGACTGATACTAAATTTAAAAGGCATTTCTGAAGGTAGAGACAATTAGAACAGCATTATGCTATGCTTTATGAATTATAAAGTGTAATTTTAAGCTTTTATTTTAAAGATGACTCCCCAAAAGTTATCATAAAACTAATGTATATTTTTATTTTTTGTATATGAAGTAGAGACATAGTTGCCATTTTTTCTTAGTTTGGCCATTTAACTCATCTTCTAATATACATAAAATAAAGACATGAGTTCACAGCAACATATTAGATAGAACTGAAATTATGAACTAGGAAATCAGATATGTTTTATGTCACTTATTACCTATTAAGAAAAACTGCAACACAACATTTAAGAACAACAGAGCAGTGAACATATTGTCTATGATACTTATAAACATGATGGAACTACACTTTCACAGTTTATGTTGACAGTATCTTCATGAGAAATGTAATTATCAAATGAATTATAACATGTCTTAAGATTATTAATTGTATTTTTAATTGCCTTTTTCAAGATAATTGGGTATGTCTTCATATGTATATAGGAAGGGGGCATTGGGCTAATTGGATTTTTTTTTGCATTCAGTTTCTTTGAAAATTCTAAAAGAAATTTGCTGCATTCTGTACTTGTCGTTTTAAATGACAATTCCTGCTATGATTTTTTTTAAGGTCCAAATAGAAATAGAGGTTTTCTTGGCAAGGCTATAGGAGTGGTTTGTCATTTCCTCCTCCAGTTTTATGTAGACAGGAGTTAAGCAATTTGTCCTGCGTCACACAATCATTAAGTGTCTGAAGTCAAATTTAAACTCCTTTGCTTCTGGTCTTTCTCACTGTAGGCCCAGCGTGCTTATCCACTGCACCACCTGGCTGATTAAGAATTATTTTACTAGGTGCTGAAATCATGTGTCATTCACACAATGTGGAGAAAGACACAAGCTATTTCAGTCATTTCAGTGAAACAACCAATGAATGTAATGTACAAGTCATCCACATTTCTTGTTCTAAGTGGAAAGGTTGATTCAGTCATGATACCTTTGTGGATTTCATGATAGAAGATAGTATTCCTCTTTCTGAGAGCTTCAGTTACTTGCTCTATGTTTTTCATACACCCTATTAAATGAGTAGATAGAACTTTAACACAGACTTCACAAAGGGGTTTTTTTTTTGGTCCATTGCCTTATGGTTGCTCATTTTATAGATTGAAAAAATAATAATTAAGGACTTTATAAACCAGAGAAACTCAGTTTCCCATAAGAGTCAAATGAAAACTTGAAGCCTATTAATCTATTCCTTTTAGCTCTTTCCTTCCTAAGTCTTCCTAACTTGGTCAATTATCACCAGCAGGGAAGAAAGAAGGACAAGAACTGCTTTCTTCCCTCTTTCCTTGGATGTCTCCATATTGCAATTTGAGATAGAGTTCATAGAATATTTAAGGGGCAGCACTGAATGTTTTTTGAGGAGTACAGTCACTTGAAACTTGTGCAAAAGTGGGGACCAAAAGAAAATAGCACTTTTTAAAAGAAAATTAACAAATGAACTATACATGTGTTAATACCATGCAATGCAGTGCATTGCACACACATTATATCTTTGCCATAGAGATTTAACTGTGTCAAATCAGAATTAACACATTTGTATTTCTTTAAATTTCTAATTAGCAATTAGCTATCATTTAATTGGTGATATATACATATAGTTAGCTTTGACATCTTGTGATATCTTTTGCATTTCTCAAACTCTCCATAACCTATGGATGTGTTCTACTTTTAATAACTATAGTATTATTTTTTCAATAATATTGAAGAAGAAATATTATATTTAAATAATAGTAATGGTCTACTACTAGTGCTGTTACTGCAGCTGCTGTTTCTTTACCTCCTCCTTTTTCCCTCCCCTGCTGCTGCTCCTTTTCTTCCTCTTGATCCTTTTATCTCCTTTTCTTCCTTCTCCTGCTCCTCCACCTCCTCCTCTTCCCTCTTCCTTCTCCTCTTCTTACTTTATCTTTTCCTCCTCCTCCTCCTCCTCCTTCTCTTCCTTCTCCTCCTTTTCTTCCTCCTCCCAGTACTATTATTACAGCTACTAGCCAGCTAGCTAGCATTTATATAGTTTTGTAGGGTTGGCAAAGAAAGTATTTTATATAATTTAACTTTATATGAATCTTACAAAAACAACCCTGGGAGGTAGGTGCTATTATTTTACAAATAAATGAACTAAGGCTGAGAGAGATTAAGAGTCACATAGTAATTGTCTAAGACAAAATTTAAACTCAGGTCTCTGATACTGAAAATGCTCTATTGTACCACCTAGATGCTATCAACTTAACAATTTTAGAACTTTTTTCAACCCTCCTTCCTCCCCCAAAATGTCAAGATGATTTAAATGTCTTACATAGAGGAAATACTAAATACTCCATTAACTAAAATGTTTCCATCTTTTTTTTTTTTTGGCTGAGACAATTGGGGTCAAGTGGCTTGCCCAGGATTACGCAGCTAGGAAGTGTTAAGTGTCTGAAGCCAGATTTGAAGTTAGGTCCTAGTGACTTCAACTGCCCCAAATATTTCCATCTCAAAATGAAATCTAGAACTTTTATTATTCATTAGTATATAAAAAAGAAAAGCTACATAGGATCATAAAAACTAAGAATGCTAGTGCAAATATTTTAATTGAATTAAATTTTAAGTTTGTTAGTGAAACTTTTTGGAGCTGCAGGTATATTTTATACCCGAAAGCTGGCTCTTCAAGTAATGAATTTTTTTGACCCTCAGGATTGCTGAATTCTCTTGCACTTCCTTGGTAATATCTGTGCATTTAAGAATAATTAAAAACTTGAAGACTATTCAAAATAAGAATAAAGCTTAATAATCTAAATAATATAGTGGAAAAGAGGGCCAAAATTGCCAAGAATCACACATTTCTTAGGCCATTTACAAATATTAATTCATTCACTCATGATTTCTTTTTATTTTTCTGTTTAGAGTTGTTCTTTACCTTGTTTTTGGAAGAAGTTCCCAACTCTTCACCAACCTATTGATGCAATGAAAACAGCTAATTAATCAATAAACTTCTAAACCCAACATTCAAAATCTTCAACAATTAGTCTCCATCTGCCCCAACTATCTTTTTTAGTAATGTACTTGTCAGAAATTGTGAATGAAGTAGCATCAGCCTGTTAGAGAAATGTCAGCCTGATACTTTTTAAAGTAGTCAGTCAACAAGTGCCTACTATGGCACTTGAACTACTATCTTCTAGGCACTGTGCTGCATGCTGAGCTTATAAAGACCAAAAAAAGCATTCTGTACCCTCAAGAGTCAACATTCAACAGAAAGAAAGCAATGGATGTTGAGTTTGAGAAAAAGATCATAAATACGGCATAAAACTATGACATAGTACTGTTGGGGAACTTCAGCTCCTCTTTTCTCCTGAAAGCATGGCAGTATTTTTTTTATCTTTGCCTTTCTATCCACTTCATTCTTCAAGAAGTAGAGGGAAAAAAGGAAGAATGTTAATATGTAGATTGAATTTTGATCAACAAATTGGAATCAGTCAGTGAATGACAGAAATTTGGAAAGAAGCAATGATGACATCTCGGAATTCACAAGATAAGGAGGAATAATACTGGCATAGTCTGTCATACACCATAGATTTTTTTTTCTGAAAGCACATTTTAAAGAATGAATTTCACAACAAGTCTCATGCAATGCTATTAAAATATTAGTAGACTTTGATAAATGTATTAATAAATATGACCAATTTACAGAATGCAGAAAGCTGAAGGGAACAACTAATTTATTAGATGACCAAGTGGAGATCCAAAATAATCTCAACTAACTAGACTTATTAAATCTAGTAGAAGTAAATTAAATATAAATAAATAAAATAATTTTGATTTGGGTCAAAAAATCATCGGAACATGAATCACTTGATAATATATCCAAAAAAGGCTCTATGTTTTCAAGGGCTTCAATCAATAATATGATGCCTCTCTATTCTAAAACAAACAAACAATACATACAATAGAATAATACTACGTTCAATAAGAAATAGTACCCTAAATAAGTAAGATAATGGCAGTTAAAGAGCCGGCCTCAGAGTTAGGAAGACATAGGTTCAAAACTTTTCTCTAGCACATATTGATTGGGATAATGAAAGAAGCTGAAGTACTTAATGGGGCTGGAATTAGCCTGGGGTCTGCAGAGGTCTGGCTCAACAATAGCTTTTCAAGGAGAAAAGAACAAAATAATTTTCAGCTTTCAATGCTTGAAGGTCCTGCTCATTCAAATTAGTTCAAAGAAGATAGAATGAATACATACATGTATATATATTTAAATTTATACACATATTTAGTTATATATATAGAAATGTAACATCTAATAGGGAGCTAGGAGGGGAAAGGGATGAAGGAGAAGGAAGGGAAAAATGGAAGATTAAAGGAAGAAATAGAATTAAAATAGACTTTTGAGGAGGGACAGGATAAAAGAGAAAGAGGAAGAAACAAAGTAATGGAAAGAAGGGAAATAGCAATTTAACTGTAAATGTGAATGGGATGAACTCACCCATAAAACAGAAGCAGGTAGCAGAATGTATTAAAAACTAGAATCCCAATAAACTGTTTGCAAGAGACACATTTGAAACAGGAAGACACAGAGTTAAAGGGCTGAAGTTAAAAGAGATGGGGTAGCAATCATGATTTCAAAGAAAAAAAAGCAAAAGTAGATTTAACTGAAAGATAGTCTTATAAACTACATTTTGCTAAAAGACACCATGGGACAATGAAATTGCAGCAAGTTTTTCTGATAAAGACCCATTTTTCAAATATATATTAAGTAGACAACTGAGTCAAATTTATAAAATAAGAGCCATTTCCTGATTGATAAATGGTCAAAGGATATAAGCTGGCAGTTTTCAGGAGAAGTCAAAGCTATAGTCAAATGAAAAGAATTTTCTAAATCACTATTGATTAAAGAATAGCAAATTAAAATAACTCTGAGGTACCACTTCATACTCAGAAACCACAAATGCTAAGGGGATGAGGGGAAAATAGGTGCACTAATAAACTATTGGTTGAGTAGTGAACTTGTCCAACCATGATGAACAGTTGGAAACTATGCTGAAAGGGCTATAAAACACTGCAAATCCTTTGACTCAGCAATACCACTTCTAGGTCTGTATTTTAAAGAGGTAAAAAAAAGAAAAGGATCTATATGTACAAAAATATAACAGCTTTTTATGTGGTAGCAAAGAACTGGAAATTGAGGGGATGTTCATCAATTAGGGAGTGAGTGAATAAGTTGTGATTTATGATTGTGATGGAATGTTATTGTGCTACAAGAAATGACAAGAGGGGAATTGGTTTCAGAAGAAATGTGGCAAGACCTATATGAACTTATAGAAACTGAAATGAGAAGAACCAGGAAATCTTGCTGCACACCACAATAGCAATGTTGTAGTGATCAACTGTAAAAGATGTGGCCACTCTGACCAATGCAATGATCCAAGATAATTCCCAAAGACTCATGATGAGAAAAATGCCATCTGTCTCTAGGGAGAAAACTCTGAATACCAAATCAAGCATAATGTCTTTACTTTTATTATGATTATTGCTTTTTTAAAAATATGGAATAATATGGAAATATATTTTGCATGATTTCACATGTATAATTGATATATTTCTTGCCTTCTCAATGAGTTTGGGGAGGAGTAGGAAGGAAGAAGGGAATTTGGAACTTAACATTTAAAAAGAAAATTTTAAGAAATATTTTTAAATGAAATAACCATTTTAAAGTAATTGAATAGGAGAAAGAAAGCAGGGCAGACTGCATTTAGGAAACTTCATATTTTAAATGACAACAAACTCCTCCCTAAAATGAAAGTTCATTCTTATGGAGACTGTCAATCCTCCAGAGATTTGCAGTACCCATGGCTGTGAATCATAAGGCACCTCAATCTCTGAAGATTCAAAATAGCAAATTCTCCAAATGATAATAGAAAGACATACAATGTGTTCACAGAAGCTAAAATGTATTATTCATAGTAACCTGCATAAACAAGATGATGTCAAAGATGTCATGTAAGGGATCATTGTGAGAGGGAAAAGATGGACCATTACAAAATCATAAGAGAGTAAAGGATAATAAACTATGTGCTGTACTAATACTGACATAATTTGTAGATATCTAAATAAAGGCCCTCAGTACATTGTTTAGACCTCTTCATGGGGGATTTATGGAAGAACATTGACAATAGTTGCTTAGGATGAGAAAGTATGAACAGGTTACAATTCATACAACTAGAGAAAGAATCTCGTAGCATCATAGAACACAAATGATAGAGCTATATTTTGGACCAGACAGTATGGGCAATTGGTTAGAACCTGCTCAGAAAGCTATCAAATTGTGCATTTCTTTTGACTTGGGTATAAAACTACCTGACTTACATCTTAAAGAAATCAAAGGAAGAGGGAAAAGATGTATAGGTTAGAAATATTTGTAGCACGTCTTTTCATGGTAGCTAAGAATTGGAATCTAAATGGGAATTATGCCTGTTAGGAAATGGCTAAATAAAGTGTGATATATGAATGTAATGCTATGTTATTGTGCCACTAGAAATGGACTGATGCAGTTCAAAGTGTGTATAAATAGAACAATTTATATGATAACATTATATGGAAAAACTATTTTGGAACCTTTAGCATTCTAATAAGTACAGTGATATACCACAAATCCAAAAGAATAAAAATAAAATATACTACTTACCTCCTGACAGAGAGGATAAACTAAAAATGCAGAATGAAACATTTGTTTCCAGTCATGGCTAATAGGAGGTTTTCTTCTGTTCGAGCATTTAACTATGTATTGAGAGCTTTATTTTTCAGGGATTTTGTTGCTAATTTTGGAGGTGGGAAGGTAGGTGGGAAGGGTAAATTAATTTTTAAAAGTTTGTCAGTGGAAGAAAATTTTAAAAATACACTAAAATATACACATCATTGAGGTCACAGAGTTAAAGGATTTAAATAGTATTATTATTATAGTTCTTTTAATTACTTATTTTTAAAATCATGACATAACTTAATTGCATTGAATTTTTTCCTTAAATAATTACTGGAGAAAAAATAACAGATCAAATGCTACAAAGAAAGCAATATTAGTAAACATTCCACTGCTTATTTCATGTTTTTGCTTCATGTTCATATTGAGAGAGTTTATATCTTAATATTTAATCAGATGAACAGCTTCCCTCACATCCATTTTAATCATTGAATGAAAATTTCATATCAATTTTATCAACTTTATATCATGTGCTGAGAAATTTGTACCTTTTATATTTAACATTTGACTAGGCAAAAAAAAAAAAAATGAAAGGAAGAAAAACAATCCTTGCAAGTTACTCCTTATACTCTAGTTTTGGTTCCATATGGCTTCTATATCTAGCAGGTCATGTTTATACTCCTTAAGGGCAAGGATAATTTTATTTTTGTCTTTGTCTCTCCAGCACCTGGGACAGTGCCTTAAATTTAAATTGTTTAAATGAAACAAAACCTTTAATAGCTTAACTGCTTGGTTGTTGTCCTTTGTTCTCAAAGAGGACCAAAATGACATCACTATGTTAGACTCAAGTTATAATGTATCTGATTGTGGCTCTTGAGACCATTGAGCTCAGAATGCTCTGCCACAGCACAGACCCAAATAGTCCATCTGTACATTTGAGGTAGCTTCTCTAATTTTGCACACCTCTCATTTCTTCTGGGCTATACCAATTCTGCTTTGCTCATAGAGCACAGCACCTTCTCTGATGAGGGCACGCCATGCTGGGTGGTCCTGTGCCAGTGTCTCCCATGTTATACAATTGATTATAAAATTCTTAAGTTCTTAAAAGATACCTTCATAAGAAACATTTTCAAAAATCAATTTTATAAGCAAGCTTAGCCACTAAACAATTAAAAATTGATGGACTCAGTTGGGAGCATACTCAGTTGGGATCTGTATCATCTTTCAAAAGACAATTTATCAGTAAAATTTAAAAAAGGGAGAATATTCACCCACAAACTAAGCCAAGCCATGAGATATACTTTGGTCAATCAAGTCAAAGCAGCCCTGAAACAGTACAGGTTTGACAGACTGACTCTACATGACCCCATGTGGGATTTTCTTGGCAGAGATACTAGAGTACTTTGCCATTTCCTTCTCCAGTTCATTTTACAGATGAGGAATTTTAGGATAAAATGTCTTTCCAGCATCATATAGCTAGTAAGTTTTGGAGGCTCTCTTTGAACCTAGGAAGATGAGAAGACTCAATACCCAGCATTCCAACTACTATAGCAGCTGGCTGCCTCAAAACTACTAGCACTCATCCCTAATGTGTTCTAGCAGATGCTGCTTATTTCCAAACTCTCTGCCTCCCAATTTATGAATGTTAAAGTATTTTAGAAATGAAAATGGCTCTTCTTGTCATGTTATTATTCAGTCATTTCAGTCATGTCTTCTTATTTATGCCACTTCCACCTCCTTATCAGGGGTCAAATATCTTGGCAAAGGTACTGGAATAATTTACCATTTCCTTCCTTCTCCAGCTATTTTTATAGATGAGGAACTGGGACAAACAGGGTGAAATTACTTGCTCAGTGTCCCACAGGTAGTTAATGTATGATTCCAAGCTCCAAGCTCTATTCACTAAACTACAGCCATTAAGTATATGAGGTCACATTTGAACTCAGGTCTTCCTGACTCCAAACCCCCAGCTCTGTACTGACTAGTACAGCCAGCTAGTCAGTGTATGACCTCCCTCCCCCAGCTCTATTCACTAAACTATAACTAGTAAGTGCATGAGGCCAGATTTGAACTTCAGTTTTCCTTACTCCAAATCTCCAGTTGTCTCCACTGAACTACAGCTAGTCATTTTATGATGCTCCTTCTCCCCCTTCCCTCACTCTATCCATTGAACCATAGCTAAGTCACTGTATGAGGCCAGATTTGAACTCAGGTCATCCTGGCTCCACAGCCCCAGCTCTATCCACTGAACTATCTAGCTGCCCTAGAACTGGCTAAACAGTAAAGTAAAAAAATCAATTGCCTTAGGTTCAGGAAGCAGATGGTAGAAACAAATATCCTGAGACATGATCTTCCCATTGAGTCTATCCCAAATCAAAACTGTATCCCTAGAAATGAGCTGGGGTGGTGCCAGATGTTAATGTATTGCCCTTTTGCTTTGTTTAATTCTCTTCTTACAAGGTCCTTTAAGGACCTTGTAATATGTGTCCATTACCAAAAGTCATTTGTGTCTTTGGGACTTATTCTTTCTAATAAAGTAAGGATACAAGAATATTAATAAAATCTCTGTGCCTTATGTGCACCAGAGAATTAATTTTAAAAAAATCTTATATGAAATGTTTGCATGGTTAACTCTTTTATCTTTAGTATTATGGTATTTTAGCCTATCAGAATGCAATATATTGCTATGTTTGCATTCCCTTGAATTTATATTATCTTAGTTGTATTTATTCTAACAAAAAGCTTAATTACTATTAAAACAGTAATAAGATAAAGATAAGTTTAAAATATAATCATATTAAAATAAATCATGGTATCTCTTCAGGAAGGTATAAGTACCATAGGAATATAAAGCAAGAAATCTGTGCTTGTCAAATATAGAGTATAAATAAATAATTTAGGTGAAAATGGATGACTAGATATAACAAAGAGACTACCAAATAGTGAAGGGCTAAAGAGTGGTTGTTAAGTTTGATGTACTTCTTTGTATATTGTAAGTAATTGCTATCCATAAAAATTCTATGGCTTCTGTATAAGAAAAAGAGACAATTTGACAGGCAACACCGATACTAAGCGACAGCAAGTACAAATCCTTGGCAACTGTCATTATCATGCTGTTGAATTCACATCCAAACTGTGTGATAACTTAGACCTGCATATTTATTATTGAACCATAGTCTGTCAAAGTAGCCTCATCCTCACATACTAATAGAATTGTTGGCTAATGCACATTTGTCACATTAAAAAAAAACAAATTTGATTGGATTACTTTTTGTTACACATAAAAAAGTCCCATTTTAGTTTATGCTTATGTTGAAATATATTGTGCCTAAAATTTTCCTGATTACTCAAGAACTTCTATTGAAAAATCAGTACAAAGCTTAACTTAGTACAAAATTAATTCCATATGTTAATAATCAGAATTCTTATTCTAATTAAATTTGAGATTTCAATATTTTAATATATTTCTTCTGATTTCAGAAATAAATTTTTCCCTCTGCTGTTAGTGGTAGGCAGGAATAACTGCTGGGTTTAGCTTTTTTGTCCTTTATTCTTTGCAGATAAAGATTGTACCTTGTTATTGGCAAGACACATAAGGGAAAAATTAATCATAAAATTATTGTTATCATTGGTGATGATGTGTGGTTATGAAGACTATGAGCCCATGTAAGAGGCACAAAAGCTACAAATTTTTACCTCCTGACAAGTTGAGGAGATAAAACATATGAATATAATATTCTTCAAGAACAAATAATATATGCAAAATGCTTTGTAGTATAAGCTAGTGCACATTAAATACATTTATGTTAGTGGTTGTGCCATCAGTTGGACCAGAGGATCTATGATTAGTATGTAATTTTTGAAGTTTTGAATTTTTGTATAACTTGAATAAGTGAATAAACAAAGTAATAATTTTAATTATATAAAATTATTATACTTGTGATATAATTATATTATGATAATATAATTGTTATAATAATTATATAATGTTATATAATATTATTATTATTATTTTTATTACTCTGTGTGCAAAACACTGTGTTATACTCAGATGACATAAATATAAAAGGAAGACAATCCTTGCTCTCCAAAAGCTCACATTTTGTGACTTGTCAATGTTATATTTTGGAGATTGTTCACATGCGTTACAGTGTTTGGTTTTCTTGCTATGACTGATCTAACTTTAATACTTGATCCTGATTCAATAACTCCCTGATGCTACTATTAATTGGTGTGTTCCTGCAGAGTCACACCTCCCACTGATAATTTCCACCTGGGTTGCTAGGGTGATTGTCCTCAAATCATGCAGGTGAATTTCCTGGTTTCCTCTTGCTATTATGACAGCTGTGACATTGGTTATCTCAGAGGTTGAAGGATGGGAGTTCTGAGGTGCAACTACATCAATAGAAATGTCATTGTTGTTCGTGCATGTGTCCTTTGCCCATTAAATGGGTGATTTGCTTCATTTATGTAATGTTCCTTGGCTCAACCTGAGAGCTGAGAGAGCTTCATGGCTCAGCCAGACAAAATGGCTGAATTAATTGGCATGCAACTGATGCTGTCTGCTACCTAGTCTTCAAGTGAATCTGTAATCTCATCAAGAGTTCCCAACGGTGACACAGATCACAATGTAACAATGCTTCTCCATTTTGTGAGACTCCTCCAGGTGCTCCCAAGAGTTTGTATACAAGGTCCACCCTGCATTCTAGAGGCTGTCCTTCCTTTTTCCCAATATGCAAATGTACCAAGGAAACATCTTGCCCATCCTCCCAATATCTCACACCCTGTGATTAATCCAGCTTCTCTTTTTGTCATAAAATTCTTAGATGACATCCTTTACACCTAATCTTTTAAATGATAAGTTGTAGTCTGGTTATACCCAACTTGCACCTCTTCTTTTCTCCCTGTTCAATGCCTAGCTTTAGTTTTGCAGAGGCAATGGTTTTCTAGGTCTTGCTAGAATATAGATAGCAAAAATGTATGTGTAGCTATATATTCATATTCACATACACACAACTATGCATGTAGATGTATATGTAAAAATGATAATCAGAGGAGATTAATAAAGTCCTCCTGGAAGTCTTTATATTAACTATGGAATATATGTATATATAATGTATATATACACATATATAAAAGAACATATGTTATATATGTGTATACATACACAGTGAAAGAGAGATAGACATAGGCATAGATAGAGACACAGACATAAACAGAGACACACATGTACCTACCTTACAGAAGGTAATGAATTGGTGAAGAAGCAAAGTATTCTAGAGTTTAGCACACTTCTTACTACATATTAAGCACTTAATACATGTTGATTAATTGACAGTAAGGGAATATCATGAGTGAATACTTAGAGAAAAGAATTGTCTATTGTAAGCTGGCAATAAATGGTAAATTCAGTTGGAGTGCAAGGGTTTTTGTTTTAAAAAGTTGAAGTATTGTGTGATTGGTTGATAAATGACCTCAAAAAATAGCCAGTTGAATTTATTAGGAACAAATATATATTGTTCAAATGGAATGAAAGCTTCTATAACTTGTTTAACAAGGTATGGATAGACTTTCCTTAAGAAATGCCAAAAGTTCTCTAAAGCTTTTTAATTTATCTCCAATTGTAGCAAATTTGTTTTTTATACTGAGAACAGTGACTTCATTTTTGTCTATATGAACATCTTAGATACAGTTTGTGCCAGGAAAAAAATGATTGCAAATCCTTGATTCAGTTTTAATCCCAACAAGTTAGAAATAATCATGAAATGCTTCCCGGTATTCAGATTTATTTTCTTTTAAGGAAATTGAAAGAAAATTGTATATACTAACTCCATCTTGGTAAAACACTCCCCCCATCATTTGAAAGTTTTTAAAGGTGTCAATATATACTCTTTTCTTCCATACCATCAGCTTAGTCAAGAAAATGTTCAATTTCCTAATCGCACTTATAATGACTCCAGGACCTTGAACTGAAACATTTAATTCCTTCATATGGTTAAAAAAATTTTCAAAATATTCCAAGAGAATGTTTTATCCTTCCTTCAGAAAAAGTAAAATTTCTGCCCTTGGTTTAAACAAGCACTTCAGGTGTTGTCCTACTGAAAGTCAACAACTTTTATATGGTAGAAAAGTGCTTCATGACCCACTTCCATTTCTTGACAAAATATTTTTAAAATGTGATTCTTAGATAAGCTTCTGGTAAAATTGTTTTTTTATAGGTAGTGACAATTTTTTTTCAGGATTGTTGGAAAAGGCTTTGTTGCCAGTGTACATCTACGTAAAGGGCAATGACTGAGGATGATATGAAGTGCTTTCTTTTTCATTAAAGAATCAAAACCAAGCATTGCAGGAGCTCCATCTGTGCAAAAATTATTAAGCTTTTTTTCCAATTCATTTGGTAACAAGAACAACAACATATATCTTTACTATTTCTAAAACACCATTGGCCTTTGTCATTTCCAAAAGGAATTCACAAATGAGAAAGCTTTGACGTCATCCAGCATATTGCAAGCAAAAACAAGGAGTAAGCTTCATTGAGAAATGTCTAATGTTTCCCCCAGTTGCATTCTGAAAGAAAATGGAGAATGAAAATGGAGAATGAAAGAAAATGGAGAATTAAAATTTTTTTTAAAAAAACCAACTTTCAGAATGGACTATATCTTTTTGAATCACTTAACAGCTTTTTTTTTTCAAACTCTATGGACCATTTCAATAACACATGGCTTTACTAAAGTCCCTCCAATAGGATGGGGCTTTTTTGTTTGGAGATCCAAAAAGCAATTTTATAGGGTACTTCAAGAAAAAAGTGTTTTGTTTTGTAAATTTTTGAATTGTGCTAGCTCTTTGTAAGCAAGCTTAGTTCACCTCCAAAAACTCACATTTTAGATGCATTTTTTAAGCTGATTAGATGCGAGTTGTTCTTTCAGTTTTGCTGACTTTCTACTTTAGTTCAAAAGAATTTTCTCATCAAAACAAATCAAAAACCACTGTGGCTTATGTACCCTATCATATAAATGCAAGCAAAACCACTATATAGACTACATCATACGTCTTTTCTTCAGCATTTCAGCATTGAACTGTCTTACTCATTTTGATCAACAAATAGTTGTTGATAGGGAATACTGAAAAGCAGCATAGATTTAGGATGGCCGGTATGAGAAGACAGAATTTTGCCATTTGATGGCTGAATGATTACAATATGGAGTTACTCAATAGTTGTCTAATTATGCAACAAATGAGTCAAATGGAGAAGGGGACAACAGAGGCAGAGAGTGAAAAGGCAGCTAAGGCCTGATATAGAAGTGCAGAAAATCATAAGCTAGCTAGACTGAGGGAATTTTTAAAAATTAAATCTCTACAATGATTAAGACATGATTAAGGTGACAATTCCTTTACATTTTGATTTCTCAGAGTAATTCTCTAGCTTCAGGGACCTCTACCCAAAAGAAAATCTTTCTTTCCCAAAGTTGAAGTCATAAGTCCAAATGATCTAACAGTACCATTTTAGTAAATGTTCTTTGCTAAAAGCTAATGAAGTCTGGCTAATTATCCCTGGGAAGGATAACATGGGCGATTACAAACATAGTTGTCAGAGTTACTCTCTAGGTGAGTAACAAGGGAGTTGGTGACACACAGGGAGCTAGATGGTGTAGCCTATACAATGGTCATTATGGAAGCAACCATTAACTATTTAGATGAACCTGGACAAATTACTTAACCTTTCAGGCTCAATTTTCTTGTCTATAAAAAGCATATTATAATAATAGTACCTTTCTCACAGGGCTGTAAATCTTAAATGTGATAACACATGGAAAACCCTTTGCAAACCTAAAAGTACTACATAAATCTTAATGAAAAAGGATAATAATTCTTATTATTAATGCTATTATTAGTAATAGCCAACATTCTTCTGGGGATTCTGCACTGTCATTGGGCTTACTTATTCAGGGGAATGTCCCCAGGGGCCTGCTTGCGTTGTGAGAACTTCTCCAGGTTAATATTTTGCCCCTTTACATTTGCAAGACCCCACTGTAGAGATACTCTACCAGGGATTATTGTGCTTTTGGATCTTCATTTTCAATGATTCCCCAGAGACAGGTTAGAATTTTTTTTAGACACCAAGGTATGTTTTCTTACAAATAACACTGGTTCTTATGAGATAATTTTTGTATACTTGATATCTTTTCAAGATAAGTCAGTAACCTCAATTTACTCATTCTCTTTTCACCCAAACTCTCTTCTTTCCATCTTTCCATCAAGGACACCATCAGCTAACCAGTGATCTGAGCTTGCAACCTAGGTATGGTTCTTCTGTCACTTTCTCTTACTCTCCACTCCTCCTCCTCCATTGCCTCAATATATAACTTGTTGCTAGGTCTTGTCAATTCTACCTTCATGACATCTATCTTGTGTCCCCTTTTCTGTTCTTTGACACCACTCTGCTGTAGGCCTTTATCACCACATGATGTTTTACTGAAATGGGCTTTTAATTGGTCTCTTTGCCTCAAGTCTCTCCCTATTCCAGTTATCTTCCACTCACCTGTCAAATTGCTATTCCTAAAGAGAAGGTCTGACCATGCTATT
The DNA here is from genome assembly GCF_902635505.1 of Sarcophilus harrisii. Classification (NCBI taxonomy): domain Eukaryota; kingdom Metazoa; phylum Chordata; class Mammalia; order Dasyuromorphia; family Dasyuridae; genus Sarcophilus; species Sarcophilus harrisii. The sequence goes on along the minus strand of NC_045431.1, from coordinate 217,571,475 downwards.
TTCCTGTTCAGTAAATTCAAGTGGTGCCTGTTACCTTCAGGGTATAAAGTTCTCTGGCCTCTAAAGTTCTTTATAATCTGGGCCCTTTCTAACTTTCCAGTCTTCTTACACCTTACTCCCTCCCCTCTATTTACCCTCAAATCCAATGATACTGGCCTCTCTGCTCCTCCTCACACACAATACTGCATCTCCCAGCTAGGTGAATTTTTACCAACTATCTCCCATGCTTGGAACTGTCTCCTTTCTCTTCTTCAATTGCCAGGCATTTCTGGCTTCCTTCAAATCTCAGCTAATATCCTGTCTTCCACATGAAGCCTTTCTTAGTTCACTTTGATGCTAGTGCCTTTCCTCTGAGATTATTTCCAATTTGTCATATATACACACATGTAGATATTTATGTACATACAAATTAAAAACATATAAATATATATTTTATATATGTATATATATACATACCCATATGAAGGAAGGAGAGGCACTGTCTGCCTCTGTTGTCCCCTTCTCCATTTGACTCATTTGTTGCATAACTAGACAGCTATTGAGTAATTCCATATTGTAATCATTCAGCCACCAAATGGCAAAATTCTGTCTTCTCACACCGGCCATCCTAAATCTATGCTGCTTTTCAGTATTCCCTATCAACAACTATTTGTTGATCAAAATGAGTGAGACAGTTCAATGCTGAAATGCTGAAGAAAAGAGTATGATGTAGTCTATATAGTGGTTTTGCTTGCATTAATATGCTAGGGCACATAAGCCACACATAAGCCACAGTGGTTTTTGATTTGTTTTGATGAGAAAATTCTTTTGAACAAAAGTAAGAAGTCAGCAAAACTGAAAGAACAACTCACATCTAATCATCTTAAAAAATGCATCTAAATGTGAGTTCTTTGGAGGTGAATTAAGCTTACTTACAAAAAGTTAGCACAATTCAAAAACTTATATATATACAAAAAATTACCTACATATTAAACATATGGATTTTAGTCATGTCTGACTCTTTGTGACCTCATTTGGGGTTTTCTTGGCAAAGAGATAGATAGAATGGATGGATGAATGAATGGACAGATAGGTGGAAAGAGAAAAAGTAAGGGAGGGAGGGAGGGATGAAGAAGAAGAGGGAAGGAGGGAGGAAGGAAGGAAAAGGAAGGGGAAAAGGGAGGAAGGAAAGAAATAAAGAAAAGAAAGAAAGGAAGGAAGAAGGGAAGGAAAGAGGGAGAGGAGGGAGGGAGGGAAAAAGGAAGGGAGGAAGAAAGAAAGGAAAAGGAAGAAAGAAAGGAGGAAAGGAAGAAAGGAAGGAAGGAAAAAAGGAAGGAAGGAAGAAAGAAACAAAGAAAAAAGAAAGGAAGGAAGGAAGGAAGAAATAGAGAAAGAGAAAGGGGAAAAGGGAGGAGAGGGGAAAAGGGAGGAAGAAAAAAAGAAAGTAAGGAAATAAAAGAAAGAAAGAAAAGACTGTTTCATATGTAGTTATTTGGGGTCCATTAAGTTGTAAGATTCTTGAGACTAGGAATTGTTTTTGCTTTTCTCTCTATTCCTGTCTGGCACACAGTAGGTACTTAAGAAATGCTTTTTGACTTGCTTGAGAATACACCGTGATTGCTTAAAAATGTTCATTTTTTTTCTTTTAAGACCTATAATCCTTATCTTAATATTTGTGATTTGAATCTAGATGGATAGTCCTTAAGGAAGAGAATCCATAGGATAATATTTTGGCTGCTGCTCTAAAAACTTGAATCATCAATCTCAAATGCTCAATGCTTTTTGAGGAACCCTATATCTATTGATTTTTTCTTTATTTCCAAGTTTGTGTTCTTTTTAAGTTAACCATTTTGTCCTAGAGAGATTAGTTAGCAACTATAATTGAATTGCCCTCTGCATGAATAGGTGGGCACTTTATAGTAAAGCTTCCTAGAGAATATTTTTTTTCCTGCTTATACCTCCAGTAGGATTGCCTTAAATGTGAAAAGAGAACTCTGGAGATACTTTGATGTTTTCTGTGTATGATGGGACACGGGAGGAAATGTTTTATATGGATCTCCAATTGTATCATCCCAATGGTTACCAGTCACCCAATGTGGGCTCATATGTTCTAGAAGAGGGGCAAGTCTACACTTCTGGGATGGGAAACTTGCTTTTTTATTCTGTTTCTTTTCCTTATTATTTTTAGGATGGAGGAGACCTTTTTAAAGTATCAAGGCAGGACCTTTTAAGGATGTTTTAAATTTATATCTCTTAGTTAAATTGTATAACCTGGTGTCTAGAAGTATGCAAGAATTAATTTCCCTGTTGTTTGTGTATTGCATCCCACAGACTTTTAATGGATTTTTTTTAATGTACAAAGCACCAGGAAAGGCACTGGGAAAGGACAATGTCTCGACCTCCCCGAGTCACCAAAGAGCTCTACAGGACTTGGGAATTAGACTTTGCCAAAATTACTCCATTTAACTTACTGAGGATAGCAAATATTTAACTGGGGGATACAGGACGAGAATAAGCCAATCAGTCAACAGAATAAAACAAGTACTAAGGAATCTTTCCATAACTTTATCACAACTTGTGAACAAGTTGACTATGAGGGGTTATATGTAAAACTCTGGAACATTGCATAAATAGCAGCTGATATTCATGGGAAGCATTTTGTAATTGGTTGAGATCAAATTACACTCATTACCTTTATATGTTAATTTGAACCAACTTTCCCTATAGCCTTGTGTACACAGGGGGACTGCATCTCTTTTGTTAGGGAGAATGTATTATAACAAGTGTGCTTCTTATATCACCTTATTAAATGCCTTTTTCCAGCTAAGTCTGCTTGATTATCAAGGGGACATATATCAGTGGGGGCTTGTAGATTTAGAGTACAAGTAACACAGCCCCTTGGAGTTATCCCCAGATTCCAAAGGACAGTAGTAATCACATGTATTCATACTCACAAGCTGTGAACATGAGTATCCTTTTGGAAAGGTGACTCTGGAGGGTTGGATTACATATACACATTTACATATTTATTATATGTTATATACAGATATGCAACCATATATATACATATACAACATCCATGCATAAAGCATATAGACATGTGAACAGTGTGCAAAATATGTAATCCTCCATTTACACAACCTCCTTATGAAATACACACGTGTATATGCATGTATACATGTACCTCAAATGCGATTATATGTGTACAAATAATTATATATGCTTGTGTATACGTATAAGTATACATGTACTGATACAAACAATTTGTACATGCATATATGTACATTCATGACAACTTACAAAACAAAAAAAATACAATGATTCTCATTTCAATGGCTCAATTCTATTTATGTAACAATGTAGGAATAATTCAGACAGTACAGTAAACAGAGTAAAGAGTATTAAAGCAGAAACCTTGAATTCAAATCCAATCTCAATTACTGACTGGGTGACTCTGGACAAGTCACTTAACCACTCTACCTCGGTTTTTTCAATTGTAAAATGGTGATAATAATTTCTATTGAATTTTATATTCTTAGATTCTATTCATCCCGCTCGCTTCCAAAATCTTTTTGGACTCAACTCTGTTGTACAATATATTAGTTATTGCTTGCAACTTTGTTTCTTCTTCTAGCTAGCATTTATATAGAGTTTGCTATGTGCTAAGCACTTTACAAATATTATTTCATTTCTTCTTTACAAAGTCCTTAAAAGGAGATTCTATTATTATTTTTCTTTTACAGTTGAGGAAAGTGACTTGTCCAGGGTTATATAACTAGTAAGTATTTTAGGTGACACTTGAACTCAGATCTTCCTGACTCCAGTTCCAGAAGTCTATACACTGCACCACTTAGCTGCCATTATTATATTCATCAATGTATTTATCTAAATCATTGAGAAAAATCTTAAATAGCTTAAAACTAAGCACTGATCTCTGCATCATTGGAGAACTAATTGATAATGAGTTATTAATGAATACTTTTTGAGTTTAGATATTTAGCTAATTTTTTTATTATTATATTTATAGGATAGCCCACATCACCAGCTTCTTAACAAGATTAGGATGAGATACTTTATCTCATGTTTCACTACAATCTAGCTAGACTGTAGCTATAACATTCCTCTGAAATACTAGTTTTAGTAATCCTTTGACAGGATTAGGAAATAAAATTAGCCTGGCATGAATCATTCTTGTTGAAATGTTAGCTTCTTATAATCACTGCTTCCTTTTCTAATATCTGCTAACTATTTTAATAATCTGTTCTTTAATTACAAAAATTTCCAGTAATTAAAATGAAACTTTCTAGATCAAAGTTTTAGACTCTATTCTGTTTTCCTTTTGGGACAATACTTGCTCTTTAATCTTGGGATAGTTTCCCCACGTGGATATGACCCTCTGATTCTTTAGGAAAAATGTATCATCAGTTATGGTTTAGTAGTTTTTTGATTAGAAGGCCCATGCCCTCAAACCACCTGCTTCTTGCATAGATTCCCTAGTGTCCAGGCAGTTACTTCTATATTCCTTTCTGATCTTTCTGTAATGTTATTCCCTCCCTACCCCCTTTTGCTTCTGTCCCAAGATCTGCAGAGGTTGAAGTGAATTCATTTGAATTAAATCCTCTCCTATGTGATCAGCTTAGGTTTTATTTTTCCTCTTAATCTTTCATAAGTGTTAATATCATCTTCCTAAATTTTAAATTACTTTAGACCAGAATGTTATTTTTTCCCTCCCACTGTGCAATAGCTGTAGATACAAAGTAGATAATCATAAATTATTGATTATTAACAAATCTAGAGAATTCTTTATTTCCCATATTTCAACTGCAGAAAAATGTCTTCATTAATTTGAGTTGCTTTAAAAATTGTATAACTTTGAAATAAATACCTACTACAGAGTTAACAATGACAATAGTTTCAATAAGTAAGAAGAAATCATTTCATTTAATTTTCCAAACATTTATTATTTCAGACAATATATATCTTCTCAGCCATGAGCAATAATAAAAGAAAAGCAAAACTCTAGGCAGCCAGCCTCAGTTTGGCCCCAACATCTGTCTGCTATCGGCAACGGTATCAAGAGGGTCAGGGCTTCAAGATTGTTCCAAACATCAAACGAAATCAGATCATAGCCATGATGAAATATCAGACTCGTATAGCCACAAATCAAATAGTACAAACAACTCCTGTCTTATATCATCATCCAAGAGAAGCAGACTTGTCAGTATTCCATGGGGTCAGCTGAGGTAATCAAAGCTGTCCTTCTTTTCTTGCTTTTAACTACAGTGGTTGAAGTTCTATTCTCTTTGAGAATTTGTAATCATTCAATTGACTACTTAGAGAATATATAGATATAGCTCATCTCCATTTTGTAGGCTGTAAAATATACAAATAATAGGTTAGTAATGACATTTTTAAAAGTGTATGAAATAGATGTCAATGGAGAGGTTTTTAAAAGTTTTAAAAGGGCATTTAAGGCATGAAGACAATTATAAAAAATGATCTTGTGAACTTGGCTTTTAAAGTTAATAGAATTGAAAATTTACATGTAAAATTTTTTTAAATATTCAATATGTTGACAAAATTTTAGTTGAAATAAATTCATTTCAAAATCATCTGTATCTATAATATATGATTTCACATAGAAGATGATCACAGACTAACATTAAAATTCATGAAAAGAACTTTTTGTAACAAGCAACATGTTAGCAAAAGGGAAATAAAGAAACTGACTGGTCTTAATAATAATTGTTAAATTATTTTAAAGATCTTTGAATATTTAAGTGCTTTATGATTTTAATTTATTCAGATTTGGTTCCAAAATAGTAACACTTATCGTGTTGATTTGATCGACAATTTTACTTTTTATTACAATATTTTTGTTTCCAGGAGAAATGGATTTGTCTTAATTAGTTGTTAAAAGTTTGAGATCTTGGTCTGGGTTTGGGTTTTTTTTTTTTGAAACTATAGTTTTTGCTCAGAAAGTAGCACTTTTAAAGTATTATCCTGATGTAATATTTACTCATCCCAAAATGGTTTAACATGAAAATTAGTACAGATAGTTATAGTATAAACAATTTCATTATTCATTTGATTTATGGTCAGATTTTGATTTTGTTTGTTAATAAATGTTTAACCTTACCATTAAATAATCATATCATAAAATGAAAAAGTTTAAAATACTTAAGACTGCATATATAAGGATATATAGATAGGTGTGAGATATTGTGTATACATATATTATCTAACATGTTGCATATTATATGGAAATTACATATTTTAAAACAATAGTTATACAAATTTTGACATTTTTCTGAGAGGCTTATTAATAAAAATAGCAAATATCAGTTAACTGTATTGTCAGTAGTCTTTTATTCTTGTTTCTATAAAAATGAAGATAGTAAACATGAAATTTTAAAATTTCTTTTCATTAACATGAACATTTATATGCATTTTCTTTAAAGATATAAACTTTTTGTCTACAAAATTATAGCTGGCCCAAGACATATCTAAAATGCCCCCAAAGAATTAAATGTCCCCATAAATGATTAGGGTAACAGTTTACAAAAATGGAGCTTGGAGTAGCCTTTGCCAAAGTTGTGGTACCTACTATTACCCTGGCATTTAATCTTCCAAAATTTCTTGCGCTTTATTCTCTCTACACAGCTTATGATATCCAAGAAATGAAAAAAAATAAATTTACCGTAATAAAATTATTTCGATGAACATCTGTATATGTGACTATATGCATATTTATTTATATTTTTTATATATTTCAAGAGTTCTCTTTTTCTCAGCATCTTTAGTAACCTATTTAATTTAGAATATATATGATATATTAATATCATAGATATTAGGTTCTGAAATATGCAAAATATTTTAGTGATAAAATTAGATGATCATTTAAAAATTATTTTAATGCCGAAATTCAGCCATTACTGTCCCGCTTGCAAATAACCAGTTTAGAAAATTAACTGGGCATTTTGGACAAAGGTCATCATCTCAGTTATGGGTTACCTTCTTAACCTCAAAAAGTTGGCTTCTTTTTTGAGCCTTTAGATTTTTGTCCGTTAGTTATGGGTCAATTTCCAATATTCTAAACATGTTTCCTTACCTCTGGTTATCCTTTTCGCTTCTGGAGAAGGGTACTCCAAAGCTGAAACGGAACATGGCTGCTGATGAGCATTCTTGGCAGACAGTGCGGAAGCACTAGATCCTGCAGACAGACCCCACGATGTCGACGTTTCTGTTTCAACTGAAGAACCTTTTTTAGATCCAGTCAAAAAAAATTAAAGGTAAAAACAACCCAGAAACCCAGCAAATTGCTTAAGGGGTGCAATTAAAAATGATTTTCATCCTGTCTTTTTTGCATGGTTTAACAAAACTAATGTTTACTCATTTACAGCTCAGTAAGAGGATAATGTGCTTAATGAAAGAAAAATCTACTGACAGCCACGTTTATTGCCCTTCATTAGCATTGGTGCTTAATTTAATATAGATCTGAATAGACATTAGGGAGCCTGCAGGAGGTTAAATGGTGAAAATATAATAAATTAAATCAGAGATTATTGAATTTACTGTTTAGTTTCGGTGACACCCAACAGACACAATTCATTAGATGTATTCTTTGGGGGGGGGGGAGAAACAATAGTTCAAAGTTTCAAGTTTCATTTATTCATTTATGCAGTCAACCTTTGTTCAAAGCATATTAACATAATTATGAGATGTAGCCTGAGACACTCCTACAATTGATATATACACATTGTTTTCCTAATGGAATGTTCCATGACGTAAATATTGAACTTGACTTTACTTTTGACCTTATCTTTTCAGTGAATCTAGCGGACTGAATAAAAAAAAAAATTAGCATTTATTTCTGATATTTGGCCTTTGAAATTAAAAGTGCAAATTTCTAACTGTTCAGTGAGAAAGAATCCAACTCATCTTAATAATAATAATAATTATTATTATAACTATTCATATTTAAGCTCTCAGAGTATTTTGAATACCCAGTCTGTTATCAAAGCACTTTATGTAACCTGGTTTAAATGTCACAGGAATTTCTTATCAGAATTAAAAGCTGCTTTGCTCATCTCAAAACTTTTCAAAAACAGGGGATAATTTCCCCCACTTTTATAATGCTAACGAGCACACATACTCTGGATAGGAAATTATATAAGTTCAGAAAAAAAAAATACAGGAAATTGTATGATTTCATCCTTGAGTATAAAACAAATTATTTTCTCTGACAAAAAATTCAAGACAGTTTGACTTCGTTGGAGAAACTTGTTGCTATGACATTTAACAAGAATCACTGGTGGGACAATATAGAATTATAGCTGATCATATATTCTTTGAAGTTTAAAATATGGCCATCTTTGTTTACTCATTCTCTGAGCTATCTGCAAGTGTTAAACACTTGGGCTTTATTTCATCATGACCTTAATTTGATTTAAATATTCATGTACTGCTTCATTAAGTTCTTAAATTACTTTGATTAATAAGGCATTCTTGCCTTTTATATATGGATGGTGTGTTGGAATAGATATTTAAAAATTGTTCACAGCTAGAGTTTTAAAGAAAATCTCCTGGATATTTTTGCTTCAAGTAGCATTATTGTGCACATGACTGGGCAGTGGGGATGATTTTCAATTTTATGAAATAATTTCTCTTTAATTCTTTTTGCCTTTTAAAATCATGTCCAGAACAACAGCACAACAACAACAAAAAAAACCCCAACAACTTCTCTGCTTTGTCTGCATGTCGTTGGCTGTGTTTCACTGTGAAATGCACTGCTGTTCTTTTAGCACCAAAATGTTGGCACACATTCCTGAAAATTTCACACCATCTCTTGCTGGATCAGCAAGCTTAACCTACCAAAATCTGGTGTTGTGCAATGGTTTTTGACTGATAATCAATCTTTATGCTGCTCGACAGTTGTTGCTGGGACACAGACTAGAGCAGGTGGCAGATGTGCCTCGTCTTTGGAGAAAAGAAATAGTAGGTGAGCTTGGACACAGAATAGCACATCACATGTCCGTTAAAGAAGACTTTTACTAGGATAAATGTCAGTTTTTTTTTTTAAATCACTCATGGTGAGTTAAACTCCTGAGAAAATCAAAATGTGGACATTTATTGTTGCGCAGAAAACTGAGAACTTGTCTAAATATGTATTATCTTACTCATCAAAATCCAACTGCCTTTCTAAGTATGGGTTGTGGACAAGTCAATGTGCATATGTAAATTCATTTGAAGTTTTGGGGAACTTCTGAGCAAGAAATCTTTTTTGGAAGTTGAAGAAATGAACATCCTGAAGTGTGCCTTGGAACAGCTGGCAAAGACAGGGTCCTAGATGTACCTTTCCTCCCTGTGTATGATTCTTTAATGCACAACCATCCCAAAAAACATTATTCAAGATGGTGATGACTGATTTTTAACGTTTAGCCCTCTTGAGATTTTAGTATCTAACTTCTTTCAGTATTTGTTGAGCCTTTATTTAGTGTCTAGAATTAAACACTTATGCCAATTATACTCAGCAATGTGTGGGGATACCTCAATAATGTAAGTCTGGTGGAGATAAGAAATGAACATGTGAACACAAGGAATGAGAGATTATATAATTGTGGGGGCTTTCAGAAGAAAGCTCACCATTTCTTGTTGCATGGGAAGGCAAAATAAATAGCAGTATTTATTCTAACCGTTGGATTTTTATGAAAAAAAAATTTTTTTCCCATTCTTGGGATGAGAAAGGTAAAAGTTGATTAGTGGAGAATTTTAATGAATTATACTTGAAATCTTAATGGAAAAAAAATATGTCTGAAGTGATATTAATTTTTATATTATTCCCCCTTATGCCTTTCCCTTCCCCACCCCCAGGATCTTCACAGATGGCGAGGGGCTCTGGCTATGTAATCGATTTATTGTATACCTGAAAAGAAATCCTCCTAACTAAAGGTCTTATTAAGATCTATATCAAAGTCAAAACTGTCATAAAAGATTTGGATAGAAATTCAATTTATAGGGCTACTGTCACATTCTTAGGATAGATTAAATAAATATTTTAGAAGTAGTCATTTCTCTATAGTCTTATCTCATTCCTCTTTAATTATTTCTATATTCCACCAATGTAGAATTCCTCAGCTTCTTCATTGTAATCCAATTTTCTCATTATGTCTTCAGTCATGTCCTCCAGAGTTCAACTCTGATGTCAGCTCTTTTCACTGAAGTCTTCCCCCCAGCTTTTCTTTACTAGACTGCAAGCTTCTTGAAGGCAGGGCCTGTTTAAAATTTTTATAATATCATATCTTCATAGGATATTTGTTTAATTGAATTAGTTCATTTTCTGAAAACAGGCATCTTTTCTTGCTTTTTAATATACATTTTTTCTTTTAATATTCTTGCAGTAGTGATTTTTAAATGTTTACTGAGTTTGTAGAGGGAATTATTATTAAGGAATTATCAATAATTAAAGCATCTAGAAAGTTTTCAATTTTGTAGTCCCACAATTCGTCTTTATTCATATATTCCTTTTTTTTTTGTTTCCTCAAGGAACATATTTACTCAGTAAATTTCCTCACACCAAATGCTTGAGGATCAATAGAAATCAATTCATTAAGAAAATAGCTTCTATTTGCATAATTTTATAAAGTTTACAAAGTGCTGACTTGGCAGGTGCCCAAGAAAGAGTTGATGACTGATTTCCTTATACGAACTAGGAGTTTGTAGTAGATAGGGCCCTGGAATCAGTGGGACTTGAATTCCAATATGGCCCCAGATATTTATTATCTGTGTGACTCTGGACAACTCAACTGCTGTTTGCCTCAGCTTTTTCAATTGCAAAATGGAGATGATAATAACACCTGCTTGTTGTTGTGAAGCTCAGTTGAAATAATCACAGTCTAGTGTTTAGCATAGTAAATGCTATATAAATGTTGGCGATTGACAAGTCTGGGAGATAGGTAGTACAAGTATTATTGTCCCCATTTTGTAGGAAAGGAAAACAAAACTAAGAAAAATAAAGTCACTTACACAGAATCATACAACTAGTGATATTTGAGACAGGATTTGAAAGATAGTGGGAAAAAACAGTTGATTTGGAATTAGAAGACTTAGATTTAAATCTTAGCTATACCGTATCTTATCTATGGTTACATTTTGGGCAGATCATTTCACAAGTTTGGACTTTATTTCTTTGCCTTTGATGAGAAATTGAATGAAATGATCTGACTCTCAAGTCCTACCAGCTTTTCACCAAGCTTTGGTTGTTAGTGTTGTGGGTAGGGCTGGAAGAAATATAGACTTAAAAATATCAGAATTGGCTCCTGTATTCAAAGAAATTAAATTTTTAGGAAAAGGTCAAGGAAGAAATTGATTGGGTCTAACGTCATACTCATAACCTTAACCTGAATTTCCACTGTATGGAGCAGTGATTGTGATTAAAATATTGAGTTTTGCATTTGTACTGTTTCTTATAGCCCATTTTGCTATTTTACATTCAAGGTTATAATTTATAGTGATTCATATCAGTCATGAGTTTTGTTAAACAGAAGTGAAATTGAATACTATGAATAAGATTTTACATCTTTTATATAATGCATTGTGAAGATGCAGCTATGGAGGGGGGGCAATCTATGAAAAGATTTCTTGATAATGTACCTGAGATCTAAATTTAAACCTAGAGATTTTCTGCTAAATGCCATGTGATCTACAAAATGAAATAATTTGCTGTGACAGCTTGAGATTGACAAGAATATGTGTGAGCACGTTTAAAATAGGGCATCTTTTCTTGCCGAAGTAAGTGTCAGTGAAATGATGGATTCTCATCATTTTAATTATTGATGATTTGGAAATGTTTCAATTCCAAGACACATTCTAAATAGCAGCCTAACACATTTGCTGGTATCTGCAACCAAAAGGAAATGTTCTGTCATTCTTTGTTTTTCAAAAAATGCATTAGTTTAATGAACCTAGATTTATTCATTTTGTTATGTTAGCCCGGTTTGTTGATTTCAAAATGGTTTTGATTAAAGCACAAATTCAAAATTGTGGGCTACCACTTCATTGTTAATTTTTAAAAAGTTCCACAGGATTGTCTCTACCCAAAGTCCTCAGACCTTCCAAAGCTGATCCGAAGCTTTTTGTTGTTGTTGAGTCATTTTTCAATCAAGTATTCAACTCTCCATAACTCCATTTGGGGTTGTCTTAGCAAAGATACTGGAGTGGTTTGCCATTTCCTTCTCCAGATCATTTTACAAATGAGGAACTTGAGGTAAACAGGGTGATGTGACTTGCCTAGGGTCATACAGCTAGTGAGTGTCTGAGGCCAGATTTAAATTCAGAAGCCGTTTTCCTGACTTCAAAGCCCAGCACTCTCTTCTTGCCACCTAATCCTAGGTTTACATACTCAAATATATGGGGCAATCATTACTTGATTTCGACAGCTGAAAGCGTGAGGGGCTAGCTTCACACACCACTGACTTTCATGTGCCCATATTGTTTGCTTGATTACATACAGATGGATGCAGATGTCCGTATAGGATGTGTGGATCTGCCTGTCTGTCTGGCCAGTTCATCTTTCACTAAGCTGAATGATTCCAAAAGTAAGAATTTCTGTTTCATAGAAAGTTAATAATAAATACGTTGGTAGAATTTGAATATATCTACTCTTTCATTTAAATTCCATAAGGAAAGAAGATAGATATAAATATCCATGACCTGGAAGTTTTGTCTTTGTTACTACATTTGTAACCCAACAAAACATTGCCAATATACAATTGTGTTTGCTTTGGAATACTAATAATGCATTAGGTGGTAAAAGAACATTGTCCTTACTATCCCATTCCAGAAGATCCTTTTTCATACCCATCTTAGTGAGGAAGAATCGATTAACAAATTTTCACTGAGAAGCTTAAGAGATTACCTGTTCAAGGATTTTATCTGTTTTATTAGAAATTTCTTAAAGATCAAAAAGTCATCAAGAAATAGTGTGGTGCAGCAGAGTAAACACTGGTTGTAGAGTCCATGGACCTGAATTCAAATCCTTATCCTATTATTTATTGTGTACACTTAGGGAAAACCATTTTACTTCATTAGTCCTTTGTTTCCAAAAATTACTTCTAATGTCATTAAGTTTATATTTATAGCTCCAAATCAATATTCCTATGACTTAAAGAAGTTAATTAATGGTAAAATTTTAGTGACAGACCTGCAGGAGGAACTTCATTATGTTAGTAACTATTGATTTCCAGTCGTCCTGATCTTTATCTTGCCACTGAATCCAGATGGCTCCAGAGGAGAAAAATGCAGCTAGTAACTCTGCACAGCTCTTCCTCACTGAAATCCAATTCACTTGCCTGTCATGGCATCACTTCCCTGATGTCATAGATCTTTTCAAGAACGATGGACACACAACAACAATGGTGACAGCAATAATTGAGCAAAGAAATATGCTACGTATTTTGAGGAATCTGAATATAGCATAACAACATATAGTTCCCTTTTTTTAAATTGAGCTTGAAGTTTAGCTGGGTATCCCAATCTGAAAGTGAAATAATTAGAGATCAAGTAAAAGCCACAAGATTTAGAGAAGATAAAGGTCTGGTGTGTTGTTGAGGGATTTTTTTTGCTCAGTTATCATTTGGACTAAATGGCCTCTGAAATCCCTTCTATCCTTGAGTCCTTAAGATGATGAAAAGTATATAGGCTAGGGTAGTTGGGAAAGGCTTCATAAAGATGATTGGATTTGAGCTAGACCTTATAGAATAAATCAGGATTCAAAAAGATCTTGAATGAATTCAGTTGTAAGAAGTACAAAACTAAACTTGGGTTCAAAAAACCCAACATCATAGGTACATGGTTAGACAGAATTTGTCTGAAAAAAAAAAGCATCCAGAAAAAATCAAACCAAAAGGGTTTTAGTGGGCTGAAAACTCAACACTTATCAGCAGATTGATGTGGATGGGGAAAAAACACTAATGCATTCTTGGCCTCCATTAAGAGATGTCTCTTCCAGGAATCAGGAGATGATTCAGCGCACTGTGCATTTACCTTAGTCAAATAACACCTGGAGTATTGTTTTCAGTTTGGGGATGCAGAATTTAAGCTGCAGAGAGAGTTCATAGAAGGGCTACCAGAATTGTGAAGGGCCTTAAATCTGTGCCTTATGAGGGTGAGTTGAAGGAATTGAAGATGTTTAGCCTGGAGAAGAGAAGACCTGGAGGTGATTGGAGGTGGGAGGGAGGGAAATGTATGAGAATTGTCTTCAGGTATTTGAAAAGTTGTCATGTTGAAGAGTAATTAGTCTTGTTCTGTTTGGCCCCAGAGGGCAGAATAAGGAGTAGTCATTGGAAAGTGCAAAGAGGCAAATATTCAGTCTTGTTAGAAGGGGGAAAATCTTCTTAACAATTTGAAGTGTCCTCCAGGCAGTGGATAGAGGGCCAAGCCTGGAGTCAGGAAGACTCATTTTCCCAAGTTCATATCTGACCTCAGACACTTACTAACTGTGTGACCCTGGGCAAGTCATTAATCTTGTTTTCCTTAGTTTTCTCATCTGTAAAATGAGCTGGAGAAGGAAATGACAAGTCATTCCAGTATCTTTGCTAACAAAACCCCTAATGGAATTATGAAGGATTGGACATGACCGCACAACAACAAACAAAAATAAGTTTAACTGGTTGCCTTAAGAAGTGGTGGTTCTTTTTCCTTCCAGATCTTTGAGATGATTGCTTTTTAGGCATTTTATAGTGGAGAACATTTCTAGATATGGGTTGAACTAGGTGATGGCTAAGGCCCTTCTAACTTTAAGTTCTATGCTTCTATGAATAGAACTTGCCTAACTAGCAGAAAATAAAGACTCTGGTTCTCAGAACCATGGATGAGCATGGTGCATGTGGCAGGGGCAAGATAGTAAAAAAACTTGACTAACTAAAGTGAGTCTAATTTGGGACTCATGTACAGGAGTAAAAGAAATTATTTGGCTAGGAACAGATTAGGGATGGTTCAAAATCTAGGCAAGCACAGGAGGTGAAAGCCTGATGTAAGTGGTAGGAATCTTGTGTAGATTTGTGAGCAGAAGAATAGTGCAATAGTCTGGTAATATCATTACTATGATGGATTAGAGAGATTGGAGGTAAGATGTTATCTTGATCTTGGCATGAAATTAAGGATATACAGGTGAGATAATGGCACAAAAAGGCAGAAAAAGTAAATTTGAACTGTTTCACAGCAAGAAATGACAGTGGTTCCACAGATAAGTCTTTGGAAATATTACAAAATTGTATTTGAGCATGTTGATTTGTTGAGCGTAAGGTGACATTGGAACATTTAAGTAAAGATATCTGATTGGCATTTAGGAATGAATATGAAGCCAAAGTGTTAGTGAGACACCATTGTTGAAAAGAACTATGGTGTCTGAAAACAAACACCATAGAGGTGATCACTGAAATCACAGAAGTGGATGCATTCATCAGGACAACATAAAGTTAGCATAAGAGAAAGCCTTTGAGGAGCAAAGTGATGTAAAGGAATCAGCAATGGAGACAGAGAAGGAATAGTGAGACAGCTTCATCTTCAGCAATACATAAAGTGCTAGATTAGCTAATTTCTAAGATGGTCATTGGAACTTCCAGCTCAAAAATCTGTCATGTATACAGTTAAGGAAAATAAACCAACCAATCAATTGATATTTATCAAATGCCTACTTTATGCTAGGCACAGTGTTTGGTGAGGGGGATTACAAAAAAAAAGAGAGGCAAAAATTAGTCTCTGTCCCAGGGAATTTACAATCTAATTGGGGAAAACAACATGCAAATGCATATATACAATGCAAACAATATACAAGATAAGAGGAAATAATCAGTAGAGGGAAGTCATTGAAATTAAACTGAGAGCTGAAGTTTCTTGTTTGTGGAGCAGCCAGGAAGCTTTATGATCCAATGATCATAAAGTCTAGATCAAGATGTAAAAAAACTGGAAAGGGGGAAAAGGTTAGGTTATAAACGGCTTTGAATGCCAAATAAGATCTTTGCCCAAGAAAGCAAGAGAAACAATTTTTACAAGTGACTTCCCAGTAACCTCAAATATATACCTGTACCTCTTACTTGACAATCTTATTGATTTGTGAAGTATTATAATTATTTTTTTCCAGAACTTACTGTGTATTCAAAAATACTTTTAATTTTCTGCAATCAACCTTGATATCCTCACTAGAGTTTTCAGGTACCAAGGGTGCTGCCTGCCATAGGAGCATCTCTTAGCTTTAATTCACACCTCTATAGTTTTGTTGGGTGAAATCCTTAATTGGACTCAGAATTTGGTTTATTTTAAATGACCCTTTTAGATGCTTTGTTGGAGAAGTGGTGTATACAAATCTTTTCATGTCCTAGGGCTAGTCTTAACTTTTAAACTTAAGGAGTAGCATGACTGCCATAAGTTATTTAAAAGGAGTTCATAGAAAAGTTCAGGGAAAGGGTGACAACACTTTGATTGACACAAAAGATAGGATGTTTGTAATTTTAATCAAATTTAAATTGAAGACATACTTCAAATAATATGTCAAGCTAATGTTATTGAGTTTAAAATCTAATGACAACCACTGTCATTATTAGTTAAATATAGCCATTGTGCCTGTGGCAATAAAGGATGACACTTAAGAACATGCAGAAACAAAGAGCTCAAGCATTTAAAGAAAAGGGAGTAACTAGAAACTCCATTGAACACAGGAATGTGACCTGGATCTAATCTATTTACTAAACACAGAAGCAATTGTATTGGGGGCAGATGACATAATTGAATATAACATTATGTTTTCTTACTGTCAGAACATTTATATTTTAAAAACTCATCATGCTCCAAAGAAATGATGTGCTCTTTCATACTTAATGCCATTATCTATAACTATCTGACAGTCATAACAACATTAATGTGTTTTCAATGTATTACCCAATTGCAAGAGAATAGATTTGGAAAAAGACTGATTTTTTTTTTTTTTTTATAATTTCATTGATTTGACACCTTCATCCTTGCCCTTTCCATAGTGACAGGATATATTAAAAATGGCAAATCACAGGTGTGTGATTTATGTAATTTTTTGATAGGGGAAAAATCAGCTCTTTAGATATAGGTAGAGTATATTTTAAAAATATAAACTGAAGATATGTAAAGAAACTCTGGGGATAGCTATCATCTTTTATCTCTCTTCTTTCAGCTCCTTGAAAAAACAATTTATATTTCTCTTTTCTTATTAAAGCAAAACAAAACAAAACAAAACTTTCTCCAAACTGGCTTCTGATCTCATCATAAAATGAAATTGCACTCTCCAAGTTAGCAGTTAATTGTCAACTCTCATGGTCTTTTCTCCATTTTCATCCATTTTGATCTTCCTGTAGAATTTTACACTGTTGTCTATTTTCTTGAGAACTCTTGGGTATGATGTCTTTGGATTTTTATGTGGTGGTGGGGTTTTTTTTGGGGTTTTTTACTGACATTATTCTCTTTTCGTTATCTTTCCCTATTCAACCTTTGCCACTCATTGTCCTTTTCTGGTTCTTCATCTGTGTCACGTTCATGAACTATGAGTGAACATCAAGTCTCTGTCCTTGGCCCTCTTCTTTTTCTCCTGTGTAAACTTTAGCTCCAAGGTACATTTGCTTGAGTCTCCTTTTTGTTGGGGATTGATCTCTCAATGCTCCATATCTATAGGAAGAATATAGTTGTCAAGAATTTGAGAGAAAACACATCTTGATCTTGTGACTTCATGCTTTAAGAGAGGTCATGTAGTTGTAGACTCCTTTCAGGGCCCTAAAAGAAGAGAAAGAACCTGGGAAGAAACCAACATATATAAGAACCACACCTTGATCACATTCCTATAACTACTTTACTATAAGAGATAATGGGGAATTTCCCACCTTAGAGGGAAATTCAAAGACTCTATTGAGTTGAGTTACATCGTTCCTAAAGGGAGACTTTATTTATTTTGTGTTTTGCTGTCATGAATTCTCATGTGTATACTTCGGGGTATTGCTATGCTTTTGGATAGATTGTTAATTTGCTGTCCACCATGGGCATTCATTGAAGAACTGGCAATTGGTGGGAAGGAAGTAAAGCCTTGCATATAAAGCTTTGGACACCTTTTTCACCATTAAAGGATAGTGATTAGGTGCTCAACTTGAGCCTAAACATTATTTCCCCTAGACTAACAATATTTAAGGGAGCAATAGATAGCATTCTAATCTGGTACCCCTTCTCTCTGAGGAGAGCAGAGTGACCAGCCTCTGGTCCCAGACTCCTGCTTCCCTGCCTGGCAATAACCAAAGCCTCCATTGGAGAAGGGTAGAAGGAGACGCTAGTCTATTCTTGCCTTCCTGTAAATCACATTTAGACAGATCTGTGTGAATATGTATAACCCACATGGGCAAAATAACATACACTATATCACACATGAACCCACTACATCTTTATGCTCTCTTATTTGATGACTTATTTGTTCTCATGGGTTCAATGATCATCTCTAGGTGGATGAACTCCAGATCTTTGAATCTGACCATATTTTCTCTCTCCTGAACTTTAGTCCTACACTGAAAAACACATTGTGTCCAAGGGAGAATGCATTGCTTTTCTTCCAAAGTAAAGCCCTCCCACACACAAATCCGACTCACTTGCATGTCATAGCATCACCTCTCTGATGTCATGGTCCCCTTGGAGAACGAAGAACAATCTTCAACAACAACAACCCCTAACCTCTGAACTCTCCTTTTACTTTGGATGGCTTTTTAATCTAGGAATGCAGCCTTAGGTCATACTTAACTTCTCACTTCATCACATCACACATCAAATCAATTGTTAATTCTTGTAATTTGTGTCTCTGCAATGTCTTCCTCACACATACAGCTACCACCATAGCTCAAGCACTCATTATTTCTTACTTAAAGCCTCCTAATTTGCTTCCCTGACTTGGTTTCCCCCCCCCCCCCCCCCCAATCCCTTTTCCATTTAAGTGCCGGAATGAGTTTCCTAGAATGCATCCCCTCCTCAGTACCCCCAGTGACAGCTTTCTGTCATTTAAAGTTCTTCACAACACAATCTTTCTACCTCTCCAGTCTTTTCACACTTTATTGGCCTTCATGCAACCTCTGATCCAGCCATAATAGCTTCATACTCCCTGTACCTCTACTCTTCTGCCTCTTGGAATCCCTGTTTTCCTTCAAGCAACCATTCAGGTACTTTCTCCTGCAGGAAATATTGCTTTTGTGGTTGTTCAGTTTGATTCTTCATGATCTTGTTTTAAGTTTTCTTGTCATTTTCTTCTTTAGATCATTTTATAGAGGAGGAAACTGAGGTAAACGGTGTGAAGTGACTTGCTCAGAGTCACTGAGCTTCTAAAAGCTTCTAAGTTTGAACTCAGGAAGGTGTCTTCCTGATTCTAGGTTCAGCACTCTATCCAATCACCTATCTGTCCACTCCTTATGTGTCTTATGTATACACATACAGGTTATTTCTCCTATTGTAATATGGTAAATGGTCTGAAAGCAGAGAGCATTTTTCTAGAGTCTGTCTTCAACATCCAACACAATGCCTATTATCCAGTGAGCACTTAATATGCTCAAACTTAATGCATTTACTACATATCATGGCTGATGGATAGGTGAATGTGCATTTCTGCTGTCACTGGACTAGGCTGAGGAGGTTGCTCCAGACTTTGGTCTTTATCATCTGGCTTCAAGCAAATTCTGTCTAGATTCCAGCTCCCAAACACTGGTGGTTCACTCTCCTAAGGTCTCAAAGCTGTCAAGATCATAGCCATTTCCAGTCTTCTTCACCTAAAGCAGGAAAGAACAAGCTCAAAGAAATAACTCGCTGTAATTGTATGTAGCTCAGATTTTTAAAAATTGTTTTTTTACATTGTTGTCATTGTGTTTATTCTTTTGCTACTTCTATTTGCTTTTCATTGGCTCATAAAAATACTCCCATGCATTTGCTTTCTTTATAATTCTACCTGATGCACTAATATTCCATTACATTCATGTGACATGTTTTGTTCAGCCATTCTTCAATCAAAGGGCATCTAGTCTAGAGGCTCAGAAGTCCAGGCTACCAGTCTCAGAAGGGTAAGACTTGAGATCCTTACAAAATTGTCTCTTCCATATGAATTACAGCTAGGCAGGAAGTAGAGTAAGAGAATGGTCCCCACCCACTGACACCTTTTGAATGTACCCCAGTTCCAGCTGTCATCCAATCAAATATCTTTTCATCCCATAGTTATCAGGCTAGAACCATTTATAGAATATTTGGTCCACATTGAAAAGCTGGCTACTGTCATTGTGCATCATTATGCCTTTCTGGAAGAAGGCTTCTCAGCTTTTTCCATAGAAGGAATGGCATAAGCACTTCCCTTTCCCCCTTTCATTTCATAAAGATAGAGACTTCACTGAAAAAAAATAAGCCAAAAGGATGGAAATCATTGCAATAATTGTAAGAGAAGTCTCAGGATTTCGCTATTCTCTTGAGGACATCTTCATTGATATCATTCATCCTTACATTACCCTCATTAGCAAACATATCAGTCCCTTGTAGCAATCCCTTGTAGCAAAGAATAACACAGAAAAAGAAAGGGGAAAAGCAATTCCATCGAAACAATCCAACCATTCAGACAGTAATTCAAGATTCCTTGCCAATTGCCCTTCACCTCCATAAAGACAGAAGGGAGTTGCATTTTCTCCTCTCATCTCCTGGGTCAAGCTCACTGTTATTACATGTAGCTCAGATTTTTAAAAATTGTTTTTAAATTGTTGTTGTTCAAATATAGCAACCTAGTCTTTGACAAACCCAAAGACCCCAGCTTTTGGGATAAGAACTTACTGTTTGATAAAAATTGCTGGGAAAATTGGAAACTAATATGGCAGAAACTAGGCATTGAGCCACACTTAACACCGTACACCAAGATAAGGTCAAAATGGGTTCATGACCTAGGCATAAAGAATGAAATTATTAATAAATTAGAGGAACACAGGATAGTTTACCTCTCAGACCTGTGGAAGGGGAAGGACTTTATGACCAAAGAAGAACTAGAGATCATTACTGATCACAAAATAGAAAATTTCAATTATACCAAACTGAAAAGTTTTTGTACAAACAAAACTAATGCAGACAAGATTAGAAGGGAAGCAATAAACTGGGAAAATATTTTTACAGTCAAAGGTTCTGATAAAGGCCTCATTTCCAAAATATATAGAGAATTAACTCTAATTTATAAAAAATCAAGCCATTCTCCAATTGAAAAATGGTCAAAGGATATGAACAGACAATTCTCAGATGAAGAAATTGAAACTATTTCTAGTCATATGAAAAGATGCTCCAAGTCATTATTAATCAGAGAAATGCAAATTAAGACAACTCTAAGATACCACTACACACCTGTCAGATTGGCTAAGATGACAGGAAAAAATAATGATGATTGTTGGAGGGGATGCGGGAAAACTGGGACATTGATGCATTGTTGGTGGAGTTGTGAACGAATCCAATCATTCTGGAGAGTAGTTTGGAACTATGCTCAAAAAGTTATCAAACTGTGCATACCCTTTGATCCAGCAGTGTTACTACTGGGCTTATATCCCAAAGAGATCCTAAAGAAGGGAAAGGGACCTGTATGTGCATGAATGTTTGTGGCAGCCCTTTTCATAGTGGCTAGAAACTGGAAACTGAATGGATGCCCATCAGTTGGAGAATGGCTGAATAAATTGTGGTATATGAATATTATGGAATATTATTGTTCTGTAAGAAATGACCAACAGGATGATTTCAGAAAGGCCTGGAGAGACTTACACGAACTGATGCAGAGTGAAATGAGCAGGACCAGGAGATCATTATATACTTCAACAACAATACTATATGATGACCACTTCTGATGGACCTGGCCATCCTCAGCAACGAGATCAACCAAATCATTTCCAATGGAGCAGTAATGAACTGAACCAGCTAGTCCCAGAGAAAGAACTCTGGGTGATGACTAAAAACCATTACATTGAACTCCCAATCCCTATATTTATGCCCACCTGCATTTTTGATTTCCTTCACAAGCTAATTGTACAATATTTCAGAGTCTGATTCTTTTTGTACAGCAAAATAATGGTTTGGTCATGTATACTTCTTGTATATCTAATTTATATTTTAATATATTTAACATCTACTGGTCATCCTGCCATCTGGGGGAGGTGGTGGGGGGTAAGAGGTGAAAAATTGGAACAAGAGGTTTGGCAATTGTTAATGCTGTAAAGTTACCCATGCATATAACCTGTAAATAAAAAGCTATTAAATAAATAATAAAAAATAAATTGTTGTTGTTATGTTTATTCTTTTATTTCTTCTATTTACTTTGCTTTGCATCAGCTCATATAAATATCCCCATGCATTTGCCTTCTTTATATTTATAATTCTACATGATGCACTTCTATTACATTCATTTGACATGTTTTGTTCAGCCATTCTTCAAGCAAAGGGCATCTAGTCTGAGGCTACATATTGTAATCAAAAGAGTACTAGATTTGAAGATTTGAACTACTTGGATTTGAATCTTGGTTCTGTGTGGTTTTGTATTAGTCACTTAACTTTTTGAACTTCATCTGGTAAATAAGACAGTTGGAGTAGATGGTACCTGAGACCTCTTCTAGTTCTAAATCTATGCTCTGGTTCTTTACAACTATTCTTAACAATATCCACAATAACATAATAATATATTTATACAACTCCTAATAACATCTATAACAATATATTTCTATAATTCCTAATCATATATATCAATATGATATAATTTATATAATTCTAATAATATCTATGTTTATATAATTCCTAATAATATAATAATTTGTTTATATAATTACTAATAAAATTGGTAATAATATAATGATACATTTATATAATTCCTAATAACATATATAATGATATAATAATATATTTGTATAATTCTTAATAATACCTATAACAATATATTTATATAATTCTTAATAATGTTTATAATGATGTAATAATATATTTATATAATTCTTAATAATACCTATGACAATATATTGATATAATTCCTAATAATATCTATAACAATATTTATACAATTCCTAACATCTGTAATAATACATTTATATAATTCCTAATAAAATATATAATAATATATTAATATAACTCCTAATAATATATATAATGATATAATATATTTATATAATTCTTAATAATATCTATAACAATACTTTTGTAGAATTTCTAATAACATAATAATGCATTTATATAATTCCTAATAACATCTATAATAATACATTTATATAATTCCTAATAACATCTATAATAATACATTTATATAATTCCTAATAAAAATCTGTAATAATAAAATAATATATTTATATAATTCCTAATAATGTCTATGATGATATAATAATATATTTATGTAATTCTTAATGGTATCTATATATTGGACATAAATATATATTTATATAACACATGAAATATGTAAACACATATATGTGTGTATATTTATATTGTTTTAGAGTTTGCAAAGCACTTTGCATGTGGTATGCCATTTGATCCTCACAATAGCCCTCTAAGACAAGTGTTGTTATTTCCCCCCATTTTATATATAAAGAATCCAGTGATGAAAAAGAGTAAGTGACTTCTCTGAGCTTTATTAGCTTAGTGTCCAAGTAGATAGAATTTGAACTCAGGACTTTCTGACTACAAGTTCAATACTCTTATCTACTGACCACTCAATTGTATAAAACTGCTGCTTTAAGTAGTTTGTTATGCATCATATTTTAGTCTTTGACCTTCTTAGAGTAAATGCAAAGTCATGGAATCTCTTGGTTAAAAGATGTGGATATTTTATTCACTTTTTTCATTTTAGCATAATTCCAAATTATTTTACAGAATGGTTGGACCAATTCGTAACTCTACCAATGGCTTTGTGTGTGCCAGGCTCCCTTTCAATAAGATTTATGTGTTAGAATCATCGATGGACACCTGGACTGCTTTGGACAGAATATCACACCAGAAGACAGGTGTCCCTATCATCTGTGTGGATGGTGGATCAAATAGAACAATGGGCAGACCACATGCAAGCAATCTTACCAGTAGGATTAGTTAGCACAAAATCTCTTCCTCTAAATTCATGTGTAGATTTGGGCGTATCAGTCTTCTGGATGGAGGCCAGAGTAAGCCACAGAGTAATTAATTTGTAGAGCCACTAATGGTTAGGCAAACATTTATCTGTCAGGAGAAAATGGCCAGGAGGGAGGGGGTATATACTATACACATAAGAGATCCTTAATAAATTCTTGTTGACTTGATTTGTTGACCCCGTTGAGTAGATTGAGAAGAACGCCCAGATGGTTAGGCTTTGGAGTACAATTGAGAATTTCTCCTGGAGTAGAAATGGCTACTTCAGGGACAGCTCACAGGAACTTAATTAGTAAGGAGCTCTGCAACTAGAAAAAATTATTGGGCAGGGAAATTCTGTGGCCAATGAGTAGGGATATTCTTGAAAATAGCCTTATATAGCTACTATGCATTAAAAAAAAAAAAAAAAACTTAAAATGTAAGGAGCTCATACAGGAAGAATCATGCTTAAGAGAAATAGCTGAGTGGAAAATAACTAGAATATAACTGAAGGATCGTGTCCCTAAGGATTGGAATACAGAAGGATCCTTTCACCCTGAAAGTAACATTGTAAATGACCATCAGCACTGAATGGCTGTTCTTTTTACCAAATATTATCTTTCCCAGTATATTTTGGTTAGTCTTGTGGCAAGTGGGAGAGCCTGAGGAGGGAGTGTTTGGTTTTTTTCTAGGAGATCTCTAGCTCACTTCCAGTTGAAGAGAAAGTCTAAAATAAATAAGAAACTTGTGTAAAATGGACAGCCCTTAGCCAAAGCAGGAAAGCTATTGGATTTTCCCCCATTGCATAAAGCCTCAATCCTAATAAAATGTTAGATGTGATTTTTTAAAACACCTACAAAACTATCTGGCAGTTTTCTGAAGTCTCCACTTTCAAAAGGAGTTAACAAGTTTGATCTACATACTTTTCATTCTTTCTCCTTCTTAAGCTGCTTTACATATCTTAATCTATGATATCAACATACTTTCCTTGATAGGTGAAGAGGGAAAGGGATTGACTGACACTCTTGAAAAGTGAGATTTGGCCATAAGGACTCTTTTCTGTCTTCCTCACTTATTAATCTAAACATAGTCATTGAGAGCTGAAATGAACCTTAGAGATCATTTTGTCTAAGCTTCCTCATTTTTTAGATGAGGAAACAAGACTCAGAAAAGGTAAATCCTTTATAGAGACATGGCATAAAGGGGTATCATAATTTTGTATAGCCTCCATCCAGAAATCTAAGAAATTTACTTTAAAATACCCAGAAAATAAATACAATATATACCCCCCCACACACATATATGCATAGATATTTTCTAATACTGCTTCTGTTTGACCATATATCTACATTCTCAAGGCAAAAACTCTGGGTATAATAAAAAGTAGTAATGATAGTGCTTTAAAGTTTGTGAAGCATTTTAATATGTTACTTCATTTGGTCTTAACCACCACTATCCAAAGGAGGATGCTATTATTATTATCCCATTTTACACATAAGGAAACTGAGGCACAGAGAGGTTAAATTATTTGCCCAGGATCACCCTGCTAGTATCTGAGATAAGGATTTAAACTCAAATATTACTGACTTCTAGAGAAGGAAATGGCAAACCTTTCCAGTATCTTTGCCAAAAAGACCTCAAATGGGATCATGACATTTTCAATATGTGATTCCTATGTTTTTATATAAAATAAAAAATATATTACTGACTTCTAGAGAAGGAAATGGCAAACCACTCCAATATCTTTGCCAAGAAGATCTCAAATGAGATCATGAAGAGACAGACATGACAGAAATGACTGAAGAACAATAGGAAATTATTTGTCTTTGCAATTGCCTTCCCTTTCCCTTTTCTGTGATATTCTCTTCTCCAGATTCAAGTACTTAGCATCCTCCAGTTCTCTGACTCTCCCTACTAAACAAACAAACAAATAAATAGATAAATAAAGGAGGCCCTAATTAATTTACACACTATGGAATTGATGTGTTGTCTTTCCTACACTATTTCAATTTCCTTTTCTTCCCCAATCCCGATTGCTATTATGTATACTCTTAAAGATATTGAAAGTATCTCAAGAAAATGGGGGGGGGATTGTGTGTGAGGGGGAGTATATTTTTGTTTCTCTGAAATTGTTAGAAATACACACTTAATTCTGAAGGTAAAACTGCTTTAATATTTTTGTGTTGACTAAAGGGAGATGATGCTATTAGAAAGATTCTCTTAAGGAATTCTTATTCCTTTTAGAGTGTTCGAGGAAAG
This sequence comes from Sarcophilus harrisii, assembly GCF_902635505.1. Lineage (NCBI taxonomy): Eukaryota > Metazoa > Chordata > Mammalia > Dasyuromorphia > Dasyuridae > Sarcophilus > Sarcophilus harrisii. The sequence goes on along the minus strand of NC_045431.1, from coordinate 217,545,111 downwards.
TTGGCTTCTTTATGGCAGCTGAAGACCCATAAAAAGTCATTGTTTAACTAGCACTAAAATTCTAAGACTTAGATTATTAGCTACAGCCAGTTAGCCCTCTCTTAGTTGTTCTCCCCTCTTCTATCCTCAGTCACTGGTGGCTTTCTTGAATCCTTCCCACATCCCCATGACCCAATCATTACTTTGCTTTCACTTCTCAAAATTGTATACATCATCTAAGAGCCCAGCTCTTTGCATGAAGCCATCCCTGATTTTCCCAAGTGAAAATGGCTTTCCCCTCTTCTGAATTCCTCTGGCACTTTGAATTTATCTTGTCATTTTTTTCTGTTTTGCTTATAATTACAGTTATTTGCATATCTAATGTTTTCTACCAGACTATAAACTCCTTATGCCATTTATGATCTCCATAGTGCCTTTTGTCTAGAAAGATGTATATGGAAAAAAGGAACGAATTAATGTTAAGGTAAGTAGAGATGCATTGTCTTAAAAGAACAAATGAAGTATTTGTAGAAAATGCCAACTCATTTTTTGGGAAGATAAGAGCTAGAGAACTCTAATTGGGATTAGAGAGTAAGAGAATTAGAAAGACCTTGGTGTTCAGGTGGGGTTGATATAGCTATACCTATCGATATAGATATCTAGGGCCAATTATGTAAAAATCTCACAGTATTTAGTAATCAAGAAATTAAGAGGAAGGGAAAGAAAAGGCTGAAAGTGTTATTGCAGTAACTGAAATCATTAGATTGTACTTGAAAAGGTTTCATGGAGAAGATGAGTCTTGAACAAAGATCAGAAGTATTAATGTGTTCCAAGAAACAATTATGAGTCTCCTCGGTGTTCCAAGGAAGGAGTGATATGAATGACATTATTCTTTAGTTAGGTGATCCTCAGCACTGTGTGTCAGTCATATAAAATAAGTCATCCAACTTGGAATTTTTCAAAACAACCACTTACCAATGTATGCAAATTTTTGTTTTGTTTTATTAAATTAAGAAAATAAAATTTCAAAACATTTTATCTTCTTTTCTATTACTAATACATGTTATTAATAAATTTCATAACCATGGCACTAAAATTTTCTAATGAGAAATTATTTTTTTCTTTTATTTTTGAGTTTGCTTTAGGAAAGACTCAGATACAAATCTGTTTTCAATGTTTGATTCCTATGTTCTCCCCCACTTTAAAATCTCCTAATGCTTTATATAGAATAAAAATATGCTACTACTCATATTCATCATGAGCCCACCTACCAAACAACTCTTATCTTCTGTTTTGATCCTTAGAGTATTCTATATTCCCCTTTAACTCAGCAGCATTTTTTCCAAAGCCTGTACATTTTCCACACTTTACCTGTGACCTTCTCATTTCTACTATTGGCTGTCCTCCAGGACCCAGGCTCCAGTAAGTGCAATAAGGGACAGGATAATGAAAGCGCTAATTAATCACTATTAGTAAAAGGTTAATCTCTTCCAAAAATACAGTGAAGCTACAATTCAAAAAAAGGTCAAGTTAATGAAATAATTGTTGTACCGCTACATGGAAAATATAAATTTAATTTTTAGTCTCAATATTTTTCTTCATAGATCATTAGAACTTATAATTATAGTTCTCCAGTGTCTACAGGGAAGGATTATCTCATGTTCTCCCATAGTGACAGATGTTCCTGATTAAGCAAAGTCACTGACTTTTTGAATAGAGAAACATTGATTAGGTGAACTAGAACTTGCATTTGGTGGTGAGGTGGGTGATACATAAGAATCTTTTGAAGACGTTTGTATCCATTGAGACAATATCAGGATACATTATATGGAATCAGTTTTGGAAAAGTAGATATACATTAAAAAATTGAGATTAGATGAGGAAAGGTCAAGACTTTTCATTTTTCATTTTTTTTTTAATTTTCCTTTCTTACTGAAGTTTGCCCCATAGAATGTGCTCTTTGCATCATTGAAATCTTAAGGAACATGTGATGATTCCAAATATTAGTCCTTAAATTGCTTTGTAGAATGGTTCAGAAATAATTGGGGAAGACTTGTATGTATATTGCCATTTACAAAAAGAGATACATATTAAATTTTTCTTGGGTGGGGGGATACTAGCAATTGGAGGATCAGGTAAGGAATCGTGTAGAATAGCAGGTGGGTCTTGAATGGGAATCCTGAAGGAAATTTGACATTCTAAGAAGCAGTAGGGAGGAGAGAATTCATTCCAGTCATGGGAAGTAGATAGGAAAAAGCATGGAAGTGGAAGATGGAGATCTATGAGGATCAGTAAATTTGGCTAGATCATAGTATGGAAAAGTTGGTTGGAACTAGGTTGTAAAGTCTTTAAGTACCAAAAGGAGGAAATTTATATTTGATGTTAAAAATAATAAAGAGATATTGGAATTTAATGAGTGGGAGAGAAACATAGTTCATATGCACTTTTGAAGTCACTCTAGCAAGCTGAGAATGGGCTTGGGAGGAAAAGACTGAGCTCTGTTTTGGACATATTGAATTTGAGATGTTTGTGGGACAGCTAGTTTGAAATACCAGATAGTCAGTTGATGATGTGAAACTGTGGATCAAGAGAGAGATATGAGTCCCTGAGGAAACTGGACTTCTGATTGGTGAGTATTCTTCTTTTTTTTTAGTCACTTAGACCCTCCATACCACTTCCTAGCCTCCTACATGCCATGATACTTTCTAGAACTTTCCAAAGGACCTTAATCCTTTGGCTTGGAATTTACAGTCTCTGCTTCTCTATTTCTTTTTCTCTCTCTCTCTTCCCTTTTTAGATGTTGGACATTTGCCCTTTCCCAAAATTGTGATATCTCTCTATGATATTTTGAATGTCACTGGCCACAGCACACAGTCACACTTGTTCTTTTTTGGGGGGAGGAGGAATAGGCAATTGGGGTTAAGTGATTTGCCCAGGGTCACACAGCTAGCAAGTGTTAAGTGTCTGAGGCTGAATTTGAACTCAGGTCCTCCTAACTCCAGGGTCAGTGCTCTATCCATTATCTAACTGCTCCAACACACTTACTCTTTCTTTTAGCACCCTAGGATATAGTTCATCTGGGCTATGAGATTTGAATCCATCAAGGAGCTTAGATGTTCTCAACTCTCCCGTAGTCATTTTTGGTGGGTCCTTTCCAGTGCAAAAACCATTCTTCGTTGTAAAAAAGGCAGAAATGCAGAACAAACTGAGCAAATCTGCCTTCTCCCTGTTGTCAGTTGCTTTTGTTCTATCCACCACAAGCAAAGATCCTGTGCTTACTTCAATTCTCCTTTCTCTCTCAATACCATTTTTTAAAAAGCTTTTTAATTTTAATTGCCTTTAGCTTCCTTTGTCAAACTCAGTTCATTCTGAGCTTTAACAATCATGACACTATTTTTACAAGTCTGTGTCGTGTTTTTGTATTCATTCTCTGATACCTGGACTTGCTTCTATCTTGAGAATTTTTCTTTTTAAAATCTTCATGTATTGTTGAATTTCTTATAGATCCATATCAATCTCTTCAGACCTCCACTTTTCCTCATAACTCTTGAACATCTTTCCTCTTGAATTGACTTACCCTGCAATAGAATTAGAGTTAATAAACATTTATCAAGCACTCACTATGTGCCAGCATTGTGCTAAATTGTAGGGGTACAAAAAAAAAAGTATGATGGCCTCCATTCTCAAAGAACTCATAATACATGGAAACAAATTTCTATGGCTTTTAACTCCATGCCATTTCTTCTGAAAGGACTGAAGTCTGTTTTTCTTGAATCTAGGGCATATGTCAGATTAGTTTTTCTATTTTTCTGTTATAAATTCTTGTTTGGAATGGTCAATTTCTCCCAAAGTTTCTATCATTTTTTATCTTAGCAACTGATACTTACCTATTGGTGAAAATCTGTTAAGGAATAGAATATTTCCTTATTGGTTCTTCCACCTTTTTTTTTTTTCAAATTAATTTTATTTAAAGAAACAGAATAAGAAAGAAGAAAAACAGAAAAGGAATACAAAACAAAATGAAACAAAACAAAACATTGTCATGTGCCCAGCAGAACATCAGGGAGGATTCAGAATTTATAACAACAAATACTAGTTCAAGAAAGTATATATATATGAGTAGAATAAATCATATTCGTGAATGTCCATCTTTACTTCCTTGTAAATTGTTCTTTTGTTCTCTGCTGTGCACCTTTTTTTTACTTTTCCCCCTTTTCATCCCCCCCCTCACAAGCAGGCTATAGTTAAAGATATGTTTATAGACACCTGTTTATATACATATATACATATACATACATAATTATATACACACATATACATATATACACATACATACATAATTATATATACACACATATACATATATACACATGTATTTATATATACATACACATATGCACATGCACACACATCCCCACACATACATACATATACTTTTCCTATCCCTGCAGACTCTTTGCTTTAATTCTGCTCCTAATTTGCCTTGTTATTACTTACCTTCCTCCCATTCATGGATCCCTCCCTTGTCTTCTAACGAAACCCATTGCTTCCCTGTCTGCCCATCCCTCCCCCTTTATTTCTTTATAGATTTTGGAGGGTGCTATATCCTTGATAGTATATATGTAGTGTTACCTATTTAACCCATTCCCAATTTAAGTAGCTTTTCAGAACAACAAGCCCTACCTACCTCCTACAATACCTCTGTGTCTATTCTTCCTCTGCACATCTTTATGACATAATTACTATTGTTACCTTAGCTTTGCCCCAATCTTATTTTTTTAAGCTACCCTATTGTTGATGTCAATCTTTCCCATGTAAAAAAATATAAACAATTTGTCCATGTTGAGTTCCTTGAAATTGATCTTTGATATTGACTTTTATATGTTACATTTCCTATTAAGTTTGGGTTTGGTTGATAGAAAGTCCTGAAAATCTGCAAATTTGTTGGATGTCCATTTTTCCTCATTCAATATTATAGATAATTTTGCTGGATATGATTTTTGGCTGCAGGTCGAGTTCTTTTGATTATTGGTAGATGTGATTCCTGGACCTGAGGTCTTTTATTATGGTTGCTGATAAATCCCGTACAATTCTAATTGTAGTTCCAGTGTATTTTGATTTTTTTTCTTGTTTCTTGTGAAATTTTCTGTTTGATTTGGGAGTTGAGAAATTTGGCAATAATGTTCCTATGTGTTTTCCATAATGGATCTCATTAAGGTGGTGGCAGGAGGATTTTTCTTATTTCTACTTTTCCCTTATATTCTATCTCACCAGGATAAATTTCTTAGATGATTGTTTGCATTATTGTGTCAAGGTCTTTTTTTTTGCCACAACTTTCAGGCAGGCCAATTATTCTTCTATTTTCTCTTGATCTGTTCTCCAGATCTGTCATTTTTCTTATAAAATGATTCACTTACTGTTCTATTTTTTTTTTTTTATTCTTTATACTCTGTTTTGTTATTTCTTGGTCTCTCCTGCTTTCACTGGCTTCCTCTTGCCCAATTCTAATTTTCAGAGTTATTTTCTTCTTTGAGACTCTGTCTCCTTTTTTTAGTTAGTTAACTTCTTTTCCCTCATGATTTTATTTTTCTTAGATGATTTTAATTTTTTTTCCTTCAATGTCTCTCATTTGACTTCTAAATTCTTTTTGAGTTCTTCTACAAATTCTCTCTCGGCAGGGAGCCATTTCACATTACTCTTTGGTATAGAAAAAATTTTTTTAACTTCAGTGTATTCCTCTGAAGATAAACCCTGGTCTTTTTTGTTCCCATAGAATGTTTTCATGGTGGGGTTCTTTTTTTTTCTTTGCTGGCTCACTTTTTTTTTTTTCAATAAGGTGTAAGCACCTCTAATTGTGCGGAGAGATGGTGCTTCTGGTTTCATCTTTGCTCTCCCTTCTGACTGAAACTCTAACCCAAGAGCTCCATTCTTCAGCAAGTGCCCAGAGCCACAGCATCCTTGCCTCACTGTTTCCGCACTCACTGGGTTCTGGTTCCTCCTCACTCAGGGCCAAGTCCTGCAGCAGAAGGTGGGCCTGGCATTCCTGATCAGCTGAGATTCACTCTGTCTTCCTCAATTTAAACTCTGACTCCACAGTCTCAGAGGTGAAAGCTACTGTGGTTTCTGCTGAGGCTCCAATCGCACCAGCCAGCCCTAGGGCTGCCCATTTGACTTTTCTACAGAGCAAGCCCGGAGGTATTTGCACTTAATTGGGGTTAATCCTCTGCCTTGGGGTTTTTCTTCAGATCTTCTCTGGTTGTATCAAGAAAATGCAGGTTCTGCCCCAAGTTTTCTTGGTTTTTCACCTGTCTCTCTTTGCCCTGAGGCACAAATTTGTTGTATTTATTGGGGAAATCTTGAGAGCTTGAAATTTATTAACCGAGTTACTCCATCATCTTCCTGGAATCCTCCCCTCAGTTTCTCCACTTTTTGAAGGATGAACTTATCAGCAAGGAAAGTCAGAAAGTTATTAGTTGCCCTGTTTTTGACAAAACAGTGATACAGAAGATGGCTGGATAATTGAACTAATTCACAATTAGTTTATCATGTCTCTCTGCTAAGCTTCTGATCCATTTCATAATTCATCTATTTTTTTTTTGTCCCAAAAGATCTGTTTCTCCCTACTTTGTTTTTTATGCAAACACTCTCTTTCCTTTGTCTCTTTTCAGGTTCCTTCTTCTATATTCATATCTCTGGGGTTTACTGGCTAGATTTCTTTCTTAAGGATCATGGCTTAAACCCAATTCATTCTGACTCTCATTGATTGGCCAATAGCAGGTCTTAGGTCAATGCCATTTGGTCTTTATTTTGACTCTGATTGACTCTAGATAGCAATTGTTGCTGTTTTGGACAGAAACCCTTGAGGATCTCACTCTATCAGATGGAGTCCTTTTTATTTCCCCACTAGGTAAAAGAGACCATGTTTTGCCTCATTTCTTTACTATCTAGCCCTCTAAATGGATGTTGCCTCAGGCAAACTGAGATCTGTTAAAGACCTTAGTTTAAAAAGTTGGAGATCCCCACAGCATCCAGCCATGTTTAGTTGTCCTGATCCCAGATGACTCCAGAGGAAAAAGTAAGGTTGATGACCTTATACAGTCCTTCCTAGAACTTCTGGTTCCTTCTACTATGCAATGTTACTCCAAGTCCATTGTACTTATACTATTCCTATTGAATAAAGCATAACAATGAGGATAAAATTAAATAATATTTGTAAAGAGCTTTGTAAGCCTTTCTATAAATGTTTGTTTTTCCCTCTGAAGGTATGGACCATACACAGATTTGGTGGCTACAAGGATGGGTCAGTTCCCTGCACTAAGTACCAGATTCTATGACACTCATTGCAAGGAAGCCCCCTCGGCAGGGACAAAACCAGGAGAAGTAGCCTTCAAATCTTACTCATTCTTCTGGGCTCCCCCTAAACTTTACCATCACTTTAGACATAGTGAGATCCTACCTCTTTGAAGTCCTAAAGGTTCATCTTCTGTACTATTCAAGCACTTAACTTTATAACGAGTAGCATCATTAGTGCTTTTTCATTTTGATTAGCAAACATTTAGTAAGTAGTTAGTATGTACCAGACACTGTAATAATTGCTGGGAATACAACAAAAACCAAAAATAGATCCTGCCTTTAAAGAGCTTACGTTCTGATGGTGGAGATACCTAAAGCAGAATATACAAGATAAATACAGAGGAGAGAAGATTAACCTTAGTGAGGACTGTTTCATATGTAGCCCATGGGAACCTCCATCTTGCAGATTGGGTCCTCTAGAGAAGGATAGCTTGGGTTACAAGTGAGTGGGTGCCTAGCAGGAAAGGGAAAAGAAACAAGCATTTATATAGCACTAGGTGTAAATAACTGTACTAAATGCTTTACAAATATTATCTTATTCAATCCTCACAACAATCCTTTGAGGTAAGTGCTATTATTCTTTCTAATTTACAGCTGAGGAAATTTATGACTCTCAAAGTCACATAATATCTGAGGCTGGATTTTAATTGAGGTTTTCAATGTTATATCCACTGTGCCACCTAGCCACTCAAAACCGTAGTTCTCAAATCCACATCAATTTATTTGTCTTTATTAGTCAGTGAAAGGATACATCTAGTTCAAAGTAAAAATTTAATGAAATAGCAAAGTTAGAAAAATTGCAAAAGGACATTATCCTTAATCAACGTGGGGTACATTCTCTCACAAATACATACCTCATGCATTTAACACATAAGGTATATGTAGTGGACGACATACATAGATAGTATGAAGGGCCAATATGCAAAGACTAAATGTGGACGGAATAGCCATGTGGCGGAGCAATGAATGTCTCTGACCTGCAGATCTGCTGATGTCTTATAGTTGTGTCAGTGGGCTGCTCTTGCTATGTAGGCTTTCTTCTGGTCTCAGTGCCATAGATTGCTTTGGATGATTGATGTTCCTTTGGACATGTTAGCTCTGTTGGGGACGATCATACTTGAATTCTCTTTTCTGTTGGATCTCAGGAAGTAATTGCAGATCATTGCCAGGACCATACTTAAAACCTCTCCAGCTTAATAGATCCTAGTAGGGTTTGTACTTCAGCAACAGAGCTTTTAAAAATATAGGTTCAATATTCATGCCACAATGATGATTTTTTTTTCAGAAGGAAGAAGGTAAGAACGTTTAGATGAAATAA